>NC_042622.1:214091267-214233927 GCF_901001135.1 Rhinatrema bivittatum | reverse complement strand
TGGTCAGGAGTCGTGAACACCACCCAGCAGGGTGGCTCCAGTGGAGAGAGACAGGAACTAGAAACAGTGTCAGGTTCCAGCTGGTCAGGGGGCAGGCAAGCAAGTATCAGAGTCTGGGTTTCAGGCTGGGTCAGGGCAGGGGCAAGTAGCAGTGTCTAAGTACAGGCTGGGTCAGGCAGGCAGCAGTAGCAGTGTCTAAGTACAGGCTGGGTCAGGGCAGGTGGCAGTCAGCAGTGTCTGGGTCCAGGCTGGGTCAGGGCACAGTAAGCAGGGCAAGGCAGGTCAGAAGGCCCGTAGGCCCACACACACACACAGAAGGCCCGTAGGCCACACACCAATAGCGGGGCAAGGCAGGTCAGAAGGCCCGTAGGCCACACACACACGAAGGCCCGTAGGCCACACACCATAAGGGCAGGCAAGGCAGGTCAGAAGGCCCGTAGGCCACACACATACACACAGAAGGCCCATAGGCCACACACCATAAGCGGGGCAAGGCAGGTCAGAAGGCCCATAGGCCACACACATACACACAGAAGGCCCGTAGGCCACACACCATAAGGGGGCAAGGCAGGTCAGAAGGCCCGTAGGCCACACACACAGACAGAAGGCCGTAGGCCACACACCGTAAGCAGAGCAGGCAGGTCAGAAGGCCCGTAGGCCACACATACACAGAAGGCCCGTAGGCCACACACGTAGTCAGGGCAAGTAGGTCAGAAGGCCCGTAGGCCACACATACCAGAAGGCCCGTAGGCCACACACCGTAAGCAGAGCAGGCAGGTCAGAAGGCCCGTAGGCCAGGTAAGAAAAGCGAGGAAGAAGGCCCGAAGGCCGCGCAGGGCAAGGCAAGGAAAGGCCCGAAGGCCGCGCAGGGCAAGGAAAGGAAAGGCCCGAAGGCCGCGCAGGGCTAGAGCAGGGAGCCCAGGTGAGCTCGATGCCGAAGCCCCGAGGCAACTGTCAGGCAGGGTTATAAGGGCACACCCAGAGCATAGAGTGGACAGGGAGATGGACTGGGCCTGTCAGGAAAGCCAGCACTAGAGGGACCCCTGGTGGTGAGGGGTTGCACTGCAGCCAAAACTGAAAGTACCCCCTCCTCAAGGCCTCCCCCTCCTCCTGGGTCCCATCTTAGCAGGGGGTTCTCAAAAATGAAATCCGACCCTCCGAGGGCAGCAACAGCTGGAGCAATTCAACAGGCTCAGATGGCTGAGTCAGAAAGTCTTTTAGTGGTACCAGTTTGAGCCCCTCCGGGGGTAGCAGCAGGACCGGTTTAAGCCCCTCCGGGGGCGGCAGCAGGACCGGTTCAGCAGGCTCTTCTCGGGGTAGTGCAGCAGGCTCGGGCCCCTCTCGGGGTGAAACGGTAGGCTGGAACACCTGCCCGGGCGTTGTAGTAGGCTCGGACCCTTCTCGGGGGGGTTGTAGTAGGCTCGGACACCTCTCGGGGCGATGAAGCAGGCTCGGACCCCTCTCGGGCGATGATGAAGCAGGCTTCGGACCCCTCTCGGGGCGATGAAGCAGGCTCGAACCCTCTCGGGGCGATGATGAAGCAGGCTCGGACCCCTCTGGGGAGATGAAGCAGGCTGGACCCTCTCGGGGCGATGCAGCAGGCTCGGACCCCTCTCGGGGCAATGCAGCAGGCTCGGACCCCTCTTGGGGTGATGTAGCAGGCTCGGCCCCCTCTTGGGGCAATGCAGCAGGCTTGGTTCCCTCTTGGGGCGATGCAGCAGGCTTGGCCCCCTCTTGGGGTGATAGCAGGCTCGGCCCCCTCAGGGGTGATGTAGCAGGCTCGGACCCTCTCGGGGCGGTTGTAGCAGGTTCGGACCCCTCTCGGGGCGATGATGAAGCAGGCTCGAACACCTCTCCGGGCGTGTTGTAGCAGGCTCGAACACCTCTCGGGCGTGTGTAGCAGGTTCGGACCCCTCTCGGGCGATGAAGCAGGCTGGCCCCCTCTTGGGGTGATGCAGCAGGTGGATCCCTTTGGGGCGATGCAGCAGGCTCGGCCCCTCTTGGGGCGATGCAGCAGGCTCGGCCCCTCTTGGGGTGATGCAGCAGGCTTGGATCCTCCCCGGGGCGATGCAGCAGGCTTGGCCCCCTCTTGGGGTGATGCAGCAGGCTTGGCCCCCTCTTGGGGCGACGCAGCAGGCTCAGATGGCAGAGCAGCAAGGTTAGAAGCAGTGCACATAGAAGACACAGATTGCACTGCTGTGGGCTTGATACCCGAGCCAAACTCTGAGGCTCCTTATTTTGTTTCTGGAGGAGCAGTTTAGAGAAGGCACAGGCAGTTCTAGGACGTCTAGGGAATGTGCTCGTTAGTGTCTCAACAGCAGCTGTGGGAAGCAGAGCCCTGCTAGAGTTAATCAACTCTCTCCGTTTGAGAGAAACCTGTTCCTGAGGCTCTAGCACTGGTGTCACAGAAACCTTCTTGGCCAGGTAAGTCCTGGGTTTTTCTATCCACAAACTGCCAGCTAAAATGTCTGTTTTAGTGGAGCCAGAAGCAGAATACCGGTTAGGAGAGCTGATTGTTTTTTCTAATGGAACAGCTGATCCTAAAGCAGAACAACGGGGGCAGGGTTTGCCTGGTGGTAACAGACACGGAAGACAGGAGCATTTCCACCACCCTGGTTTAGGATTTAAACAATTTAAACATTCCTGATAGACTGAGACGTTCCTCTTATGACAACCACTGCATACCCAGTGTTCTTGGTCTGAGAGTTGACAGGCAAGACAGTTCTTGTAACTGAGATAGTTCAAAGTCTGGCAACAGCACAGACATAAAAACTTGGAGGCTGAGGCATAATGTGAGTAGAGGTAAAAGAAAAATTGGCTCACCGGTAGTACCAAGACCTATCTCTTCCCCTGGAAAATTGATGGCTTCGGCATACTGTTACGCTTGGGCTCCGGTCAGGAGTCGTGAACACCACCCAGCAGGGTGGCTCCAGGTGGAGAGAGACAGGAAACTAGAAACAGTGTCAGGTTCCAGGCTGGGTCAGGGCAGGCAGCAAGTATCAGAGTCTGGGTTCAGGCTGGGTCAGGGCAGGCGGCAATAGCAGTGTCTAAGTACAGGCTGGGTCAGGGCAGGCAGCAATAGCAGTGTCTAAGTACAGGCTGGGTCAGGGCAGGCGGCAGTCAGCAGTGTCTGGGTCCAGGCTGGGTCAGGGCACAGTAAGCAGGGCAAGGCAGGTCAGAAGGCCCGTAGGCCACACACACACACACAGAAGGCCCGTAGGCCACACACCAATAACGGGGCAAGGCAGGTCAGAAGGCCCGTAGGCCACACACACACAGAAGGCCCGTAGGCCACACACCATAAGCGGGGCAAGGCAGGTCAGAAGGCCCGTAGGCCAACACATACACACAGAAGGCCCGTAGGCCACACACCATAAGCGGGGCAAGGCAGGTCAGAAGGCCCGTAGGCCACACACATACACCCAGAAGGCCCGTAGGCCACACACCATAAGCGGGGCAAGGCAGGTCAGAAGGCCCGTAGGCCACACACACACAGACAGAAGGCCCGTAGGCCACACACCGTAAGCAGAGGAGGCAGGTCAGAAGGCCCGTAGGCCACACATACACAGAAGGCCCGTAGGCCACACACCGTAGTCAGGGCAAGTAGGTCAGAAGGCCCGTAGGCCACACATACACAGAAGGCCCGTAGGCCACACACCGTAAGCAGAGCAGGCAGGTCAGAAGGCCCGTAGGCCAGGTAAGAAAAGCGAGGAAGAAGGCCCGAAGGCCGCGCAGGCAAGGCAAGGAAAGGCCCGAAGGCCGCGCAGGGCAGGAAGGAAAGGCCCGAAGGCCGCGCAGGGCTAGAGCAGGGAGCCCAGGTGAGCTCGATGCCAAAGCCCCGAGGCAACTGTCAGGCAGGGTTATAAGGGCACCCCAGAGCATAGAGTGGACAGAGGAGATGGACTGGGCCTGTCAGGAAAGCCAGCACTAGAGGGACCCCTGGTGGTGAGGCGGTTGCACTGCAGCCAAAACTGTAACAAAAGTCTAGAAATCCAATATGAAAATCACATTCAGTGCACAATATTCACACTCTAGGGGTTTTTTTTTCTTTTTTACTACCCACTTGCTATGAGGCATGCTTTGGAGAATGGGTCTGTCTCTGGGTTTTCCCTGTTTGGTACCAGTGGCAAGGATCTCCCCTACCCCTCCTTTGTCTACCATGCATCTTCCGCTTTGTTTTTGTACCTTTTCCATGTTAATGACTTCTAAGCTGCACAATGTATGTCTTTGATTCAACCGGAAAAGGTACCCAACAATAGCACCTCTGCTGCATAAATGTTGATAAAAACTGCTTTTTGCTATCTCCAAAAAATCCTTAAGTAACTGGAAATTAAACACCTAAATTTGCAGCAGTCCATATTCAGCACCATTTAGCCGGATAAGTTTTGACTTATCTGGCAAATTGGCAGAGGTGGAATATCTGCCCGGGATCAGCAGCCACCACTTAACCAGATAATTACTTATCTGGCTAAATAGCTAGCTAAGTGGTGGACAGGGCATAACTGGGAGGAGTTGCGTTAGCTGGATAAGTTATCCAGCTAACTCTAATATTCAGAATCAGGCCGGTGACCTATCCTAAAGTTATCTAGATAAACCTATCCGCTTATTTTTAGATAGTTAAGTATATTTAGTGATATGGCCGTGCTGCTGAATATTGCGGCTAAATTAGTTGGCTCTATTTATCTGGCTGAACATGGGCTTCAAAATTTATAAACACCTAAAATCAGAAGCCTTCAATTTGAGACTAACTCCTCTTTCACCAACTCTAGTCTCGGGTCTTCTTAATTGCTTGCAAGCCCTACTGGACCCAAGCTTCTTCCAAATCCTGGAGGCCCGAGTGCCACTTTTTAGGATAGAAGACTGGAAGAAAGAACACGAACCAAAGTGGGCTCATGAGTTTGTTAAATAACACTCCTTGAAAAGACACTTCTCACTGGGGAGTGCCTGGGAGCACTATACTACAACTATTACTACTATTTATGATTTTTTAAAGCATTGTACTAGATATACACGGCACTGTACAGATACGCATAACAAAGTCTTTACTTCATGAAGCTTACAAGAGCAAGCTGTGCTGCTTTACAACAAGGCGAGGGTAACAGAGGGAAACAGAGGGTAACAGAGGGAAAGTGCGGGGCGCAGCAGGGACAGATGGGAAGTTTAATATTAAGGCGGGAAGACAAATAGAGTAGGGGAGGGGGAGACTCAGGAGTGAATGCAAGTTTGAACTAGGAACAGGGACTGGTGGGTAAACGTGATGTCAGCAGAGCAACGGGCCAGTTCGCTGTTGGAAGCGGAGGCAGGAGGAAGGCAAATTTTGTGCTGTGGTACAGGAGAAAGTCCATAGTTTTAGCTGCTGTGCAGGTCAACCTGGTGGGCAGGGTAGGCGTTTAACATCCGGAGGCTAGGAGAAAGGAAAGTTTACCGTAAGCCAGGGGAGGGCTGGCGATATACTGTCGATGGGTGTTAGGACCACGGTCGCCGGACAGACGAGAGGCCTCCAGGGTCGACCCTGGAATGGGGAGAAGAAGAGCAGGCAGCGCCAGTTGTCCCAGAACTAGATGAGCCGGTTTCGAGACAGACAAAAGTGGTGCGTCGAGGGAAGGCAGAGGTCGGCGGAGAGCACGAGGAGCAGCAGCCGGGAGACACAGGACGAGCTGGCGGGCGGTGGTCGTGAGCGTGAGCAGGCGTGCGGTGAGTGTGGCTGCATGCGCCTGGGAAGGGAAGGGATAGGGGGTGGCAGGAGGGATGCAGGAAATGGGAGGGAGGGCTTGGATCACGCGGCGGGGAGGTAACAAGGATTCGGGGGTTGGCAGGAATGGAGGACATGTCCTCGAAACGAGGACAGAGAGGGGGACGGGCAGAGCAGGGAGTGGGGAAGAGCACAGATGGTACCAAGTGTGAGAGGTGGACTTTGCAGGGAAAATTTGCTAACTTGTATTAAAAAAGACTTGACGCAAATTTGGGCAAGATGGCCGTCAGTAAGATTGGGGTGGTCCGATATCATTATCCGTTTGCGGAACGCTGAGGAGAGGGTGTGGAAGAGTGGGGTTAAAAAGTTAAACAAGCAGATGGGTAGATGGATGGAATGGGAAGGGGGATTCTGGATAAGGCATACTTGGGCGTGGAGTGGAGAAGCAGGTCTTTCTGTAGAGATGGTGTCCATTTATCTGAAATTGGAATGGATCTTTTTAACCACACCATTCAAGAAGGTTTAGAGAAAGAGATCAGCAGTAGAGGATAGCTGGCCACAGTGGGGGAAACAAGTCGTAAACG
This sequence comes from Rhinatrema bivittatum, assembly GCF_901001135.1. Lineage (NCBI taxonomy): Eukaryota > Metazoa > Chordata > Amphibia > Gymnophiona > Rhinatrematidae > Rhinatrema > Rhinatrema bivittatum. The sequence continues at coordinate 214,227,651 of NC_042622.1, read as the reverse complement.
ACTTGTTTTGTGGCGAATAACCCGAGCCCAGCGTTATTGTTGTTAAAGGGGAATGGGGGACGGGGGTTGGAGGATGGGTTAAGGCCCTGCATAGCTGGGGGGGCTGCTACGTGGGAAGACCGGCGAACCGTGGGGCCAAGGTTCACGGTGCAAGCTTGCTCACGCTGGCACGAGGCGGAGCAGGTGGGAAAGGGGGAGGGTATCCACCATTGGGGTTTAAGGTGGTGGAGGCCCGGGGAGGAGTTGGAGGAAGGGGGGGGGTTGGATTAAAAGGGGGTTATTATTCAATATTTGTAAGGGCTCGGGTTCTGGTTGAAATAAACTGCGGCCAATTTTAAATGCCAACCAAGAGTTGAGTTTTATGTGGGGATGCTGGGGGGGGGTGGGGGGGATGGGAACTGCTGATGAGAGCGTATCGTCTTTCCTCCTTCTGTTACCTAGACAAGACAAACATACATGATAAACGAGCCTATGGGAAATGTATTTACTGTAGAGAAGAGGTTAGGATTTGAAAACAGCATAAAAAAGGTGAGATTTTAATATAGTGAGAGAGGAAGCCTGACACAGGAAGTTTACTCCAGGCATAGGGCACAGCAAGATGGAAAGTGTGACACTGGGAGGAGACGATGGAGGAGAAGTGCACAGATAAGAATGGATTTGTCCGATGAACAGAGTTCATGAGGAAGGGTGTAGACAGAGAGAAGAAAATACAGTTAATGAGGATCTGTAAAGTGAATATATTGGTAAATGAGTAAGTGAAGCTTGAGCTTTATGTGGAAGTGGACAGGAGTTCAATGTAATGACTTGGTTATGGTCATTGCGATGCTGAAAGAAGAAAAAGCCGTGCAGCAGAAATTTGAATAGATTGCAGTAGAGAAAGAAAGATGGCTCACTGGGAGGCTTGCAAAGAACAAATTGCTGTAGTCTAAGTTGGAAGTCTTAAGAAAGTGGATGAGCATTTTGGTGGCATGCTCAGAAAGGAAGGGACAGATCTGAATTATGTTATAGAAGAAGAAATGACACACTTCTATAGTATTTGGATGACCATAGAGGAAAGTCATCAAACATAACCCTAATATTATGGGCCAAGGAACTGGGACAATGAGAATACCATCTATGGAGACAAAAAGCAGAAAGAAAGGAAAGCAGGTAGTTTTGGGGAGTACAAGTAGTTTAATCTTGGCCATGTTAAGTTTAAAGTGGCAGCAGGACATCCAGGTGGTAATGTCAGATAAGCAAGCTGAAATTTGGGACTGGATTCTTTGGTGAAATTTCTGGTGAAGAGAGACAGACCTGGGATTCATCAGCATAGAAATGGTCTTTCTGATCTCATCATGCAGTGTCTGCTGGGTGCGAAGTTTAGGCACCCCTATTCAAAAAGTATGTTTCAATGAATATCTAAGTGAAAAGAAGCTGACACAATCTTTACATAGCACAAAGTTAAACAAGATATCTATCTGCAATTTTTAATGCAAAATTACCAGTTATTTGCTGATTTTAACAGTTTGAAAAGTAATAAAACAGTGACTATAGTATATGCAAAATTCTGGACACCTTTCTAGTTGCGTTATTACTACTTATTTTAGAAAAGTGTTAAGGTAGTCCAAAAAATTGATTGACTCATTAGGCCTTCGATTAGCCAGATGAAGAAAATTCCAAAGTTGACAAGTATTCTGATTCGTCTAAGCGCTCAGGCTGCAATTGTTGTTCTGTCTATTTTTAAAAAAATATGAGCTTCACTAAGCAGCTATCTGAGCATTGAAGCGCCATTTTGGGGAGAAGTAAATTATCGGGGCATATTCTTTAGTGTGTTTGTGTGTCTGTATTAAATAGGTAGTCCGAAGGAAGGCAGAAGCCAGGAGTTTGGGTGTTTTGATTTCCCTCCCTCCCACCCCTAGCTCATCCTTTGATTATAGGTAGGAGACATTTTCACATAAATAAATACAAAAAAATAATCAGCCTTTTAAATTAAACACAGGACTGCCCCAGGCTTTATCAAGAGTTTAATCTCATCCTCTTGTAGGTCACTACCAGATAAATAGTGAATGCACTAATAAGGATTCAAATATTATGCTGTGCTAATCCCATAGCAACCTAACTTAACTAGGAACTGAAAAAAATTAAGATGAAGGCAGCGGTCCAGCAGCAAGAAGGGGGCCTTCCAGCCTTTTGCATCAAGTGGCACATTTATTTTTTATCTGCTGGTGAGAAGTTGTACATGTGCATGCGATGCAAAGAGGTCCTGGCTCTCAGAGAACGAGTCTGATCTCTGGAGGCTAGAGTGGCAGACCTGGAGGAGCTGAGGCAGACAGAGAGGTATATAGATGAGACCTTCAGGGACATAGTAGCCAAGTTCCAGCTCCAGTCTGACAGCCCTGGTGCTGCCTTGGAGGAGGAATAACTCCTAGAAGGAGAGCATCAACTTGAGGATCCTGTAGCAAGGACCTGTTTTCCAGGAGATGCATTGTCCTTTCGCACCAAGGACAGGTCTCCCAGGCCTACTGCCCAGTAAGGAAGAGTTAGGTCAGCTGTCATAGCTGGTGATTCATTTATTAGGAATGTAGATAGCTGGGTGGTTGGTGGGCATGAGGATCGCCTGGTAACTTGCCTACCTGGGGCGAAGGTGGCGGATCTCACGCATCACCTAGATAGGATTTTAGACAGTGCTGGGGAGGAGCCGGCTATCATGGTACATGTGGGCACTAACGACATAGGAAACTGTGGGAGGGAGGTTCTGGAAGGCAAATTTAGGATCTTAGGTAGAAAGCTGAAAACCAGAACCTCTAGGATAGCATTCTCTAAAATGCTCCCTGTTCCACACGCAGGTCCCCAGAGGCAGGCAGAGAACTGGAGTCTCAATTCGTGGATGAGATGTTGGTATAAGGAAGAGGAATTCTGTTTTGTAAGGAACTAGGGAACATTTTGGGAATGGGAGAATCTTTTTTGAAGGAATAGGCACCACCTTAACCAGGGTGGAGCCAGGCTGTTGGCACTAACCTTTAAAAAGGAGATTGATCTCGTTTAAAAGCTGCTCTAAGGGGAAAGCAGACAGTTGCTCTGCAGCGCATGGTTCAGAGGGACGTGCCTTTGAAGGATACTAATAAAGCATTAAAGTTAGGGCATCCCAACAGAGAGGTTACACTAATAAGAAAAGCAGCCCATGTGCTTATAAGTAAAGAATCACCTGAGCTAAAAGATTCCAAATTATCCCTGACAACTGAAAAGCAGAATGTTAATACAAACAAAAAACAAACTTTGAAATGTTTGTATGCTAATGCCAGAAGTCTAAGAAGTAGGATGGGAGAGTTAAATGGTATAGCAGTGAATGATGACATAGACTTAATTGGCATCTCAGAGATATAATGGAAGGAGGATAACCAATGGGATAGGGCTATACCAGGGTACAAATTATATTGCAATGACAGAGAGCAGCAACTAAGTGGCAGGGTGGTGCCTTATGTCCGGGATGGGGTAGAATCCAACAGGATAAACATCCTGCAAGAGACTAAATGCACAATCAAGTCTTTATGGGTAGAAATCCCTTGTGTGTTGGGGAAGAGTATAGCGATAGGAGTATCCTACCATCCACCTGGCCAAAATGATGAGACGGAGAGTGAAATGCTAAGAGAAATTAGGGAAGCTCACCAAATAGGTAATGCAGTAATAATGGGAGATTTCAATTAGCCCACTATTGACTGGGTAAATAAAGTTCATTGATGGAATAAATGACTGTTTTATGGAGCAATTGGCTCAGGAACCAACAAGGCGAGAAGCAATTTTGGATCTAATTCTTAGTGGAGACCAAAATCTGGTGAGAGAGGTAACGGTGGGGCTGCTTGGCAATAGTTGTCATAACATGATCCAATTTATATTAATGACAGGAAGGAAGACAGTAATAAATCCATGGTTCTAGCACTAAACTTTCAAAAGGGAAACTTTGCAAAATGAGGAAAATAGTTAAAAAAAAACAAAACCAAAAAAACCCCAACAAAACCTGAAAGGTGTAGCTACAAAGATAGAGGGGCGGATTTTAAAAGCCCTGCTCGCGTAAATCCGCCCGGATTTACGCGAGCAGGGCCTTGCGCACCGGCGTGCCTATTTTCCATAGGCCGCCGGCGCGCGCAGAGCCCCGGGACGCGCGTAGGTCCCGGGGTTTTTCGAAGGGGGCGTGTCGGGGTGGGGCCGAACAACGCAGCGTTTGGGGGTGGGACACGGCGTTTCGGGGGCGGTCCCAGGGGCGTGGTTTCAGGCCGGGGCGTTCCGGGGGTGTGGTCGCGCCCTCCGGAACCGCCCTCGGGTCGGGTCTCGGCACACCAGCAGCCCGCTGGCGCGCGTGGATTTACATCTCCCTCCGGGAGGCGTAAATCCATGGATAAAGGTAGGGGGGGGGTTTAGATAGGGCCGGGAGGGTGGGTTAGGTAGGAGAAGGGAGGGGATGGTGAGGGGAGGGCGAAAGAGAGTTCCCTCTGAGGCCGCTCCGAAATCGGAGCGGCCTTGGAGGGAACGGAGGCAGGCTACACGGCTCGGCGCGCGCCGGCTGCCCAAAATCGGCAGCCTTGCACGTGCCGATCCAGGATTTTATAAGATACGCGCGTATCTTATAAAATCCAGTGTACTTTTGTTTGCGCCTGGTGCGCCAACAAAAGTACGCGAACGCGCTTTTTAAAAAAAATCTACCCCAGAGTGTGCAACAGCCGTAGACACTGTTTAAAAATGCCATCTTAGAAGCGCAGTCCAGATGTATTCCACACATTGAAAAAGGTGAAAGGAAGGTCAAACGATTGCCATCAGCATGGAAGAAGCATGGAAGAAGGATCCATCAGAGGAAAATAGGATAAAGCATAAGCATTGGCAAGTTAAATGTAAGAAATTGATAAGACAGGCTAAGAGAGAATTTGAAAAGAAGTGAGCCTGATAGGCAAAAACTAATAATAAAAACTTTAAAAATAATATATCCGAAGCAGAAAGCCTGCAAGGGAGTCGGTTGGACTGTTAAAGGATTGAGGGGTTAAAGGGGCACTTTGTGAAGATAAGGCCATTGTGGAAAGACTAAACAAATTCTTTGCTTCGGTTTTCCTGAAGAGGATGGTGGTGAGATACCCATTGCGGAGACAGTTTTCAAGGGTGATGATGCAGATGAACTGAACCAAATTATGGCGAACCTGGAATATGTAGTAGGCCAGATCGACAAACTTCAAGGTTCTGAAAGAACTCAAAACATTTTATATCTGGCCAGATATCCTGACTCAAAGCTGCCTTAGAGAAACATTTGCATAATAGTAGTGGGAGAAGCAGACCAGGAGGATTTCCACATTGGGATCCTGCAAATGAAATTCAGAGATATAGAGCAGGGAATAATTATACACAATGACTTTTAGGAGTGGTGCAAATCAGGGCAGGAGCAGAAGAACCCATGTTGACTGTATATATTAATAGGCAACCTTGCACATTTTTATTGGATTCTGGGGCGACTTCTTCAGTGCTAACAACACTTCCAAAAGGCGTGGAATTGTCAGATGAAACCATACAAACTATAGGATTTGAAGGACAGAAGAAGCTGGTTCATAGGACAGTTAAAACTAGTATACAGTTACAAGGAAAAGAAGTAACAAGTCAGTTTTTGTATGCACCAGATTGTCCAGTAAATTTGTCTGTGTTGAAATTCGAATAGTGGACAAGACAAGAAATCTTGGTTTTGTTATGGATACTTCCTTATCACTAAACCCACAAATTTTGAAAGTTGTAAAAGGGGCATTTTTTAAACTCCAGCTGCTCCATAGATAATGACTTTTTCTAAGTGAGCCAGACTTAAGAACTGTAATTCATTCTTTTGCTTTATCCTCTTTGGATTACTGCAACGCATTATACCTTGGTCTTCCACAAAAATCCTTGAGGGCATTACAGCTTGTCCAGAATTTGGCTGCCAGGATAATATCTGGGAATATGATTCATGAGCATATCTCACCTGTTTTGAAGGGCCTCCATTTGCTTCCCATTAAATGGAGAATTCTCATGTTAGTTTTTAAAGGGTTAAATGGTGTCACACCCCCTAGCTTTAATGCGACCCTAAAATTGTATTGGCCATCATGAACCCTAAGATCTGCTACACAAGTCCTTTTGAATGTCCCTTCACCTAGAATTATTCGTTTAGACGAATCTCGAGAAAAGCTTTTTTATGTCCAGGGTCCTGTCCTATGGAATTCTCTTCCACATAGTATAAAAGAAGAATCCTTTATGTTAAAATTCAGGAAGCTATTAAAGACCTTTTTGTTCTCCCAAGCTTTCTTGGATGATGTGTAGCCAGTAGGGAGCAGACTACTGCATAAAATATGGAGTGTAAATTATACATTTGTAGCAAGTTAGATAGATATTGGCACAATATTTATTGTACTTGCATATTGTCTGTCTATATTGTTATGATTTTATGAATGCTTTTTGTTAGACCGCTTAGAAGTTTTGATTAGCAGTATATATGTTTTTAAAATAAATAACATAAATAAATAAATTTCAGACCTATTAGTAAAAATTTGTAACCTATTATTAAAATCGACAATTGTACCTGAAGACTGGAGAGTGGCCAATGCAACCCTGATATTTAAAAAGGGCTCCAGGGGAGATCTGGGAAACTACAGACCGGTTAGACTGACTTCAGTGCCGGAAAAAATCGTGGAAACTATAATAAAGAATAAAAATCACAGAACATTTAGATAGATAGGGACAGATTTTCAAAGCCCTACGCACGTAGGGGAGTTATGCGAGCCGGGCCTATTTTCAAAAGGTCCGGCAGGGCACGTAAAGCCCCGGGACGCGTGTAAGTGCCGGGGCATGAAAAAGGGGTGGGGCATGGGCGGGGCAGCCCTGGGGCGGGGCTGGAGCCTCCAGGCACAGCAGCCATTTGCTGCTGTTCCCGGGATCGCGGGCTGGCCATTGGCTGGCGTGTACAACTTGCACCTGCCAAAGGCAGGCGTAAGTAGGTAAGATACCTTTTTTAGGGGGGTTTAGCTTAGGGCTGGAGGATAGAGAAGTTCCCTCCCAGGCCGCTCCGATTTCGGAGCGGCCTGGGAGGGAACGGAGGAAGGCAGAGCGGCTCGGCGCACGCAAGGTACACGATTGCACACCCCCTTGCACGCGCCGACCCCTGATTTATAATATGCGCACGGCTGCACACGCATGTTATAAAATCAGACGTACATTTGTGCGCGCTGGGTTGCGCGCACAAATGTACGCCCACGCGCATGTTTTAAAATCTGCCCCATGTGGTTTAATGGGACACAGCCAGCATGGATTTAGCCAAGGGAAGTCTTGCCTCACAAATCTCCTACGTTTTTATTAAGGGGTGAATAAACATGTGGATAAAGGTGAACTGGTAGATGTAGTGTATTTGGATTTTCAGAAGGTGTTTGACAAAGTCCCTCATGAAAGGTTTCTAACAAAACGTATAAGTCATGGGATAGGAGGCGATGTCCTTTGAGGATTGCAAACTGGTTAAAAGACAGGAGACAGAGAGTAGGATTAAATGGTATTTTTTTTACAATGGAAAAAGTTAAACAGTGGAGTGCCTCAGGGATTTGTACTAGGACCTATGCTTTTTCATATATTTATAAATGATCTGGAAAGGGGCATGACCAATTGAGGTGCTTATATTTGTGGATGATGCAAAATTATGCAGAGTAGTTAAATCTCAACCGGATTATGATAAATTGCAGGAAGACCTTGTGAGACTGGAAGATTGGGTGTCCAAATGGTAGATGAAATTTGATGTGGAAGAGTGCAAGGTGATGCATAAAGGGAAAATTAACCTTTGCGGTTAACATTGTGTAACCTTTGTGGTTACACAATGTTAGGTTCCACATTAGGAGTTACCACCCAGAATTAGATCTAGGCATCATAGTGGATAATACATTGAAATCAATTGTTTTTTTGATCGTCACAACACACTGAGCCAACAGAATACCAGGAATTATTAGGAAGGGAATGGCGAATAAAATAGTGGATGTCATAATGCCTCTGTATTGCTCCATGATGAGATCGCAGCTTGAATACTGTGTGCAGTTCTTGTCGCTGCATCTAAAAAAAGATATAGTTGCGATAGAGAAGGTACAAAGAAGGGCGACCAAAATGAGAAAGGGGATAGAACAGCTCCCCTATGAGGAAAGGCTAAAGAGGTTAGGACTATTCAGCTTGGAGAAGAGACGGCTGAGGGGGGATATGATAGAGGTCTACAAAATTATGAAAGGACTTGAACGAGTAAATATGAATCGGTTATTTACTCTTTCGGATAATACAAGGACTAGGGGGTACGCCATGAATTTAGCCTGTAGCACATTTAAAACAAATCGGAGAAAATTATTCTTTTACTCAATGCATAATTAAGCTCTGGAATTCATTGCTACAGGATGTGGTTATGGCAGTTAGTGTAGCTGTGTTTAAAAAAGTTTTGGAAAATTTCCTAGAGCAGAAGTCAATAAACTGCTATTTATCAATAAGGCTTAGTAGCTTGGGATTTTTTATATGTTTGGGTACTTGCGACTAGGATTGGCCACTGTTGGAAACAGGATACTGGGCATGATGGACCCTTGTTCTGACCCAGTATGGCAATTCTTATGTTCTTATTTTTGGTCAGACCAAAGGTCCACTGAGCCCAGAATCCTGGATCTGGACACATGCCACCAGTCCCATGAGTCCCATGAGACAGATCCAATTTCTTGTTGCTCACTCCCAGAGACAAACAGTGCAGGTCCTGGAGTCACCTGGTTAATAACTGTTTATGGACTTTTTTCCAGGGACTTGTCCAAACCTTTTTTAAACCAGTGATGCTAGTTGCCTTGACCACATCCTCCAGCAACAATTTCTACAATTTGAATGTGTGTTGAGTGATAAAATATTTTCTCCACTTTATTTTAAATCTACTGCCTGTTACTTTCAAGGAATGTCCCTTAGTCCCAGTGTTGCTTGAAAGTATAAATAACCATTCCCTATTTATCTGTTCACCCTACTCTTGATTTTTTAAATCTCTGCCATATCCCCATTCAATTGTCTCTTCTCTCTTACTCTGTTCACAGGGCCAGTGCTAGCTTTTTTGCTGTCCTGTGCGAACAATTACTGTGCTGCCCCCCCCCTTCATTCAGTCTTTGTCCCTGTCCCAGGCCCATCAAATAAAGCCCAGCTCCCTCCTGCAATCTATATTTTTAACAACTGATATGTCCGCACCCACCCATGGATAGAGAAGGGTATTAGGTACCCTAGGCAAACCTTCTAGCCTTGCACTCATGACTACCCCCACCCACCCACACACTCTTTACAGACACACACAATTAAATTAAGCATTCATAACAAACTTTACATAACAAAGAACATTCAAATGTACAGTCTTCTGAAGCAAAAATATCACAACATGCATATTTATATTTACATGTACTCCTGTGGTACCAACCAGAAAACTCTGCAAAAAAGACTCTTGGAACTCCTGTGGAATTGGACTTTTGCAATGCGTACTGGGTGTGAGCTTGGCCCTCAGAAAGCCACGAACAAAGAGAATTACCATTACAATATAGTAAACGTCCCCTGCCAAAACAACCCTAACAACCTTATCTATGAAAAGGCAACACTGCACATATTACACCAGGCCCGAGAACACCAATAAAACTCTTATTAGGAAACCAGGCTGCTATAGATCCCTACACGGAAATCACATGCTAGCAAAATACCTCACCTCGGTCACATATGCAGAACACAGAGAGACCCTGACCAAATACAGAATAAAGAGATCAGAAAGTATAAACAGAAACGTGCTGAGAAGAACTGAACAGGAACCCACAACAAGCCAGCCTCTGTATGCAGAGCAACAATGGAAAAACAGAGACAGAACTATTCTTCATAAAACATTAAATCAAATCAAGAAACATTTATTTATTTAAAACTTTTTTATACCGACATTCATTTTCATATCACATCGGTTTACAATTAACAGGGTAACATAGAACCAGATTAGAAGGAGAAAATAAAGTTACATGTAACACGGAGATGAAGGAACAAGTTGGGAGAATAGAGGAAAAAAGCAGGGTCCAGTGGACTTAGGAATGCAATTAAATAAGAGATTGGAGTGAGCGACACTATGTACAATTGAGTATTACCAGTATAAATAGCATAATAATATCATTCATAAAATACATTCATAATAGTCCAAATCATATTCATAAAAAGAATATTTCAACCCCTTAATGCCTAAAGTAAGAGGGTTTTCTTGAAATTTGGCAATCATTTATTAAGGTTCTCCCTGTGGGGTAGAGCAATCCTTGCTGTAATATATAAGGGGATGGAGGTGTGACCTTGTCTCTACTACCCCCCAGACTGCTTATGTATTTTTCTCTGACTCATGCGCTATGTGATGTTGTATATCTTTTGTATTTTTGTCTGGGGATAGACCGGGGGCAAGGGGGGGAAAGGTGTAGTTGGTGGAAGAATGTGGGGGTTTAGTTGTAATGCTATGAAAAATGTTTCAAGGTCGTTTGTTGTATTCATTTTGTATAAGCCAATAAATATATTTAAAAAAAAAAAAAAGAATATTTCAAACCAATTAATGAATAAAATATTGAAAATTTCCCAAACACCAGTCAAATATTTCAAAACATCTGCTGAATAAAAATTCCAATAATTAAAAAAAATGTTCTATTCCCCTAAAAAAATAAAAATTTCAAAAGAGTAGAAACATCAAATACACCCAATAATTAAAACTAATAAGAATTTAAAAATCTCCTGCTCTCCATATCTGGGATCTTTTGATTTCCAGTCATCCTGAGATTGTCGTAGTTTGGGGGAGGTAGGGCCAAAAATGTTATGTCTCTCTTACACATACATGCACAACAACACATTCATTCTCTCACACACTCCCTCTATCTCACATACATAGGCTCCCTCTCCCTCACAGAGACATGATGTGTGTGTTTGGGCATGCCTGTGAGAGCCTATATGTGACACATACACAAACACACACACACACAAGCACACAGGCTCTCACACAGACACATACACACACAGGCTCTCACAGATATATACTGGCTGTCACTCACTCACACACATGGACTCCTGTTGTCCATGGCTGTTGTCCATGACCGCGAGGCTGTAGTGGGATGAGCTACACCATGGCCCCGCGGTCCTCCTGTTGTCTTCGGGCTGTGGTGCGATGAGCTCCATCATGGCCCACCAGCCTTCATGCTTGCGGGGGGGGGGGGGGAGGGAGCGGAAGCTGTGTGCGCCTGCGGGTAAAGATGTGCACAGGGCACAAACATGCATGGCATTCCTGGGACTTTTGATTTTCAGTGATACTGAGATTGTCGAGGAATAATGGAAAAGGAGGTGAGGTAGCAGGAGAGGAGAGGAGGAAATACACAACATTTCTGTCATACACACACACACACACAACCCTTCTAAGGTTCCAATTAAACACACACACATCCAGGCAGGTTTCTCTTCACACACACACACACAAGCAGGTTCCCCTCTCACATGCACACACACACCCCCACACACACACACCCAAGCAGGTTCCCATTCACACACACAAATCCAGGCAGGTTCCCTTTCATACACATACACCCAAGCAGTCAGGCTCTCATTTGCTCGTTCATTCATTCACACACATATACCATCAGGAGCAGACAGGGGATCCCATTCTGCTGCTCCACTTTGTGTGCTGGCCCTTGCGATAGTCAAATCTCTCGGGGCTAGCACTTCCTTTATCTATGCTGATCTCGTGCACGAGATCCGCATAGAGCAGTGCTAGTTGCACGTGGTTTGAATACCGAATGTCGGCACAGAGGAGAAGGAGAACGGGTTCCTTCTTTGCGGGCCTCCTTTTCATTTCGTCCATCAATGGGATAGAATCCACCAGCGGCCTCGCGGGTCTCCTCTTCTCTGCCACCGTGGAATGGGGTCCACTGGTGGCCTCGCAGCTCTGCTCTTCATTTCAGCTGCCAATGGGATGGGGGTCCATCGGCAACCTCGCAGCCCTCTTCCTCTTCTTGGCAGTTGTGGTCCCCTCCGGGTATCCACACCCAGTAGCGCCAAGCCTAACTGTGGGCCTCTTCCATGTCTTCCGCTGGGCGGGATGGGATACCCTGGTGGCTGAGGGTCTTTTCTTGGCTTCCCTCTCTGGGCACCCCTTAAAGCATGGCACCCGGGCGCCTTGGCTCCTCCTGCCCTTCCCTCGGTAAGCCACTGAGCCACCGATGGGTTGACTTCCATTCCGCCGCCGGCCTCTCTCCTTCTTCGGCCGCCAGCAGTTTAGGCTCCACTGGCAGCCCCGTGGCCTCTCCTGTTGCTGCTGGCCCACCACTTCCCCAGGTGTGCCGCTCCATGCAAATGTAAACAGACATGATGTTCCCACTAATGTCGGTATAGAAAAGCCGCTAAATAAATAAATAAAATGCACGATATGCATACCCGGTTGCGCTGGGCCTGTCCAGCCATTCACAAGGGAGCTCTTCCATCCTTTTCACCATTTTTGTTGCCCTTCTCTATAAGTTTTCTAGTTTTGCTATATTTTTTGAGATGGGGGCAACCAAAACTGCACACAATACTCAAGGTGTGGCTGCACCATAGATCTATACAGAAGCAATGTGATGTTCTCTGTTTTGTTCTCCATTCCTTTTCAAATAATTCCTACTATTCTGTTTTCTTTATTGATTACCACCACACACTGAGCTGAGGATTTCAAAGTACTGTCCAAAATAACTTCAAGATCCTTTTCCTGGTTTTTTAATGTCTGATAGGGAACCCAGCATCATGTTTACTAATGAGGATGTTGGGGAGATACCAGTTCCGGAGATGGTTTTCAGAGGTGATGAGTCAGACGAACTGAACGAAATCACTGTGAACCTGGAAGATGTACTAAGCCAGATTGACAAACTAAAGAGTAGCAAATCACCTGGACCTGATGGTATGCATCCTAGGGTACTGAAGGAACTAAAAAATGAAATTTCTGATCTATTAGTTAAAATTTGTAAACTATCATTAAAATCATCCATTGTACCTGAAGACTGGAGGGTGGCCAATGTAACCCCAATATTTAAAAAAGGCTCCAGGGTCGATCCGGGTAACTATAGACCAGTGAGCTTAACTTCAGTGCCAGGAAAAATAGTGGAAACTATTCTCAAGATCAAAATCGTAGAGCATATAGAAAGACATGATTTAATGGAACACAGTCAACACGGATTTACCCAAGGCAAGTCTTGCCTAACAAATCTACTTCATTTTTTTGAAGGGGTAATAAACATGTGGATAAAGGTGAACTGGTAGATATGGGGTAGATTTTAAAAATTTGCGCGATCGCGTACTTTTGTTCGCGCACCAGGCGCGAACAAAAGTACGCTGGATTTTATAAGATACGTGCGTAACCGCACGTATCTTATAAAATCCGGGATCGGTGCGCGCAAGGCTGCCGATTTTGGGCAGCGTGCGCGCGCCGAGCCGCGCAGCCTGCCTCCGTTCTCTCCGAGGCCGCTCTGAAATCGGAGCGGCCTCGGTGGGAACTTTCTTTCACCCTCCCCTCACCTTCTCCTCCCTTCCCCTACCTAACCCACCCCCGGCCCTATCTAAACCCCCCCTTACCTTTGTTTCATGATTTACGCCTGCTAAAAGCAGACGTAAATCTATGCGCGCCAGCGGGTTGCTGGCGCGCCATCACCCGACCCGGGGGCTGGTCCGGAGGCCTCGACCACGCCCCCGGGCCCACCCCCGCAACGCCGCGTCACGCCCCCGAAATGCCATGTCATTTTAGACACGCCCCCGACACCCCCCGACACGCCCCTTTTAGAAAGCCCCGGGACTTACGCACGTCCCGGGGCTCTGCGCGCGCCGGTGGCCTATGCAAAATAGGCGCGCCGGCGCATGAGGGTCCTGCGCGCGTAAGTGTATTTGGATTTTCAGAAGGCATTTGACAAAGTCCCTCATGAGAGCTTCTATGAAAACTAAAAAGTCATGGGATAGGAGGCGATGTCCTTTCGTGGAGTACAAACTGGTTAAACGAGAGGAAATAGAGAGTAGGATTAAATGGTCAATTTTCTCAGTGGAAAAGGGTAAACAGTGGAGTGCCTCAGGGATCTGTACTTGGACCAGTGCTTTTCAATATATTTATAAATGATCTTGAAAGGAATGCGACGAGTGAGGTTATCAAATTTGCGGACAATACAAAATTATTCAGAGTAGTTAAATCACAAGCAAACTGTGATCCATTACAGGAGGACCTTTCAAGACTGGAAGATTGGGCATCCAAATGGCAGATGAAGTTTAATGTGGAGAAGTTCAAGGTGTTGCATATAGGGAAAAATAACCCTTGCTGTAATTACACGATGTTAGGTTCTATATTAGGAGCTACCACACAGGAAAAAGATCTAGGCATCATAGTGGATAATACTTTAAAATCGTCAGCTCAGTGTGCTGCAGCAGTCAAAAAGCAAACAGAATGTTAGGAATTATTTGGAAGGGAATGGTTAATAAAACGGAAAATGTCATAATGCCTCTATATCGCTCCATGGTGAGACCGCACCTTGAATACTGTGTACAATTCTGGTCGCCACATCTCAAAAAAGATATAGTTGTGATGGTGAAGGTACAGAGAAGGGCAACCAAAATGATAAGGGGGATGGAACAGCTCCCCTATGAGGAAAGGCTGAAGAGGTTAGGGCTGTTCAGCTTAGAGAAGAGTCGGCTGAGGGGGGATATGATAGAGGTCTTTAAGATCATGAGAGGTCTTGAACGAGTAGATGTGACTCGGTTATTTACACTTTCGAATAATAGAAGGACTAGGGGGCATGCCATGAAGTTAGCACGTAGCACATTTAAGACCAATCGGAGAAAATTCTTTTTCACTCAATGTACAATAAAGCTCTGGAATTTGTTGCCAGAGGATGTGGTTAGTGCAGTTAGTGTAGATGGGTTCAAAAAAGGTTTGGATAAGTTCTTGGAGGAGAAGTCCATTAACGGCTATTAATCAAGTTTACTTAGGGAATAGCCACTGCTATTAATTGCATCAATAGCATGGGATCTTCTTAGTGTTTGGATAGTTGCCAGGTTCTTGTGGCCTGGTTTCGCCTCTGTTGGAAACAGGATGCTGGGCTTGATGGACCCTTGGTCTGACCCAGCATGGCAATTTCTTATGTTCTTAAATCTAGTTTGGATTATTCTTCCCTATTTGCATTACTTTATACTTGTCCACATTAAATTTCATCTGCTATTTAAATTCCCAGCTTACCAGTCTCGCAAGGTCAGCTTGCAATTTCCTCACAATCAAATTGTGTTTTAAGTACTTTGAATAATTTTGTGTCACCTGCAGATTTGATCACCTCACTCATCACTTTTTCCAGATCATTTATATGTATATTTAAAAGCCCTGGTCCCAGTACAGATCCATTGAGAGACATGACCATTCAGTCCTACTCTTGTAGCCAGTTACCAATCCACAACAGGATGTTGCCTCCTATCTCATGGCTTTTTAATTTACTGAGTTTCTCATGAAAGACTTTGTTGAAAACCTTCTGAAAATCGAGATACACTATAATCAACTAATTGACTCTTGCTCACATGTTTGTTAACTACGTAAAAAATATTTAATACATTTTTAAGGCAAGACTTCCTTTTGCTAAATCCATGTTGCCTCTGGTCAGTAGTTGTATTCTTCAAAATAGTTTCTACCATTTTGCTCTGCATAGAGGTCAGACTCACTGATTTGCAGTTTCCAGATCACCACTTCCCAGATAAACCCTTTTTCAAATGGGCATTATACTGACCAGTCTCCAATCCTCAGGTGCTGTACCTAATTTGAATTACCCTCTACATGATTGATCTTGAAGGGAGGACAGACACCTACCTGTGAAGAAACATGACTGTACCGAAAAAGGACAGGTGGACCTTAGGGCCAGAAGAATGCGACATTACAAAGGACTGTCCGGAAAGACAATAATCATCTACTTCCAATGTGCTGTCTATGCTGCCACCTTGTGGAGAAAAGGAGAACTCCATTAGTCTGATTAAGAAAGGCTTTCTACAGTGCAAATGTGGTCAAACAATTTTATATGATTCTTATATAAAAAAGCACAGTATAATAATTATAATAATAACATTAATAGAAAAGTCAGGTATCTAGTTTTATACAGAACAGTCCTATTTTTAAAAAATGGTCCTAAATCTTGCTTACATGCTGTCATGTATTTCAATCTAGTCATACACAGAAAAATAAATTTGACTGAATTTCCTGTATGACATATAGGCAGATCTAAAGCACATCTTCCCTTCATGTCTTTTTTTCCTCTCTATCTTCCACTCCCCGGGAGATTCCTCTCCACTTTCTCCTTCCTATTTCTCATTTTTCTCCATCTTTCTTGTCTCTTCCTCCTCTCCCTCAGGAGCTTCTCCAACTCTCATCCTACTTAAATTCATCTCCATCTGCCTCTTACGTCTTTTTCTGTCTGCTCCTCATGCTAAGGATGCCACCTCATCCTAGATTAACTGAATCAGGTTGATCAAATCCTGGGTTTGTCCCACTGCATATATGGATTTGTAGTTCAGATTTTTGCACTGAATTTCTTAAAATCAGAACTACATATTCTTGCATGCAATGTGGCAAACATGTAGGCTGATACTATCAAAATTGCGGGAGAGCAGGCACTCCGTGTTGAGCTCCTGCTTTCCCGACGCGCGCCCAGGCACCTCTCCTGGGCGCGCGATTCTCTATTTAAATGAGGCGGCATGCTATTAAGGAGGCGCTAGGGATAATAGCTCATCCCTAGCGCCTCCTTATTAGCGATAGAGCTGGCTGTCAGCGGGTCTGACAACCGACGCTCTATTTTACCTGCGTTGGTTGTCGAACCCACTGACAACCATGGGTTAGGAAAACAGACACCGATAAAAGTGAGCATCTGTTTTTCTAACCCCCTGACTGGCGGGCATTTTTTTTATTAATTTATATTTTAATTTTAGGTTCCTCTAGCTTAATATCGCTAGGATATTAAATCAGAGGGTGTATAGAAAAGCAGTTTTTTCTGCTTTTCTATACACTTTTCTGGGCTGGTTAGAGCTTAACGCCTGCCCTTGGGCAGGCATTAATTTCTGAGAGTAAAATGTGTGGCTTGGCCGCACCTTTTACTTTCAGTATCCCAGGCAACTAACTAATAGGCTCATCAACATGCATTTGCATGTGATGAGCGCTATTATCCCTTATAGTATAAGGGGTAATATGAGCGAGTCGAAAATGTGCGGCCAAACAGGTGCTAAACAGTGCGCTCGGCCGATAGCACCTTTCTGTATCGGTCTGAAAGACTGAATAAGTCAGTTTTATTGTCCTGAGTAAAGTGGCAACCCTATATCACACATGCCCAGGTTCCTCTCCTTCTACTCTTCCCCCCAGTAGGGTCCTCTTCATCTTCCCCTGACCTTGGATTCGTCTCTCTCTCCCCTCTTTCTTCTAGGTTCTTCTCCTCTCCCCTGCCGTTTCTATCCTGCAGGTTTCTCACAGTTTCTTTGAGCAGAGTACTTTGGGCAGAGTAATGGTAGACCGATAGGGTGGGGACATGATGAATGTTTCCAGCTTCTTTGACTGCTTCTCTCCGATGGTACACATTTTCATTGTAATCAGGAAATAAAGGGACGACGAGAAGGCGCAACCAAAGAGATTCCTGTATCTGCAGATTACTGGTCTTCCATCATTGATGCTGATTAGGGCTGTGCAAAAGTTGGTTTTTTTTTCATTTTGGTTTTTTTTTCTCATTTCATTGGTGGTGGGTTTTTTAAATTATTTTTTTCCCCTGGATGGTTTGTTTCATTTTTAGTACGTGCTGTTTTACAATAGTGTGCACTAAAACATTTTAGTACATGCTAACAGCACTCACTAAAAGCCCTGTGTTCAGTGATTAAAAATGCACTGTAAATTTTCTAAAAATTATCCCTGAGGCTCCCCAAACATCCCTCCTTAAACTTATCTCATTGCTGCAGTATCTATATGAAGCAGGAGCAAGTCCCATTCTCTACTGCCCTGCCAGTGCCTTACTTTAAAATGGCATGGAATGACCCACCGCACATCGCTATTGCTGATCTGTGTGCCAGGAATGAGGCAGAGGAAGATTGGCCTTCTAAAGGTGTTAATGTTCGGTGCAGCTTTTGTCAAGGGGATGTCTTGTGTTCTGGCAATATTTCAGTGATCACCCTACTTGCTGTCACTTTATGCAAATATAAATTATCCCACTTTAGACATTCTTTTAGCTGGTGCTTGAGTTGACATCAAGATCATATCATGCCAGTCCTAAGAATCCACAGTTTACTCCCGCCAATGATAAGCCCTTGAAGAAGGAGCCTGCCGCTCCGAAACGTCTAGATGTCGGCTGCATAACATTGGCCAGATTTGATTCAGCAACACAAGATAAGTGACATATCAACAAAAATCTATTTCAGTGGACAAATAAGCACAAATGTGGAAGAGGACAGTAACAAGCATAAGTATGAGCAAGCAAATGAGTGCTAGCAAATAAGCATTAGCGCAAGCAAATTTAGTGATCAAGTTACCTAATGATTTATAAAGCCTAAATAATAATAACGGCTTTACAGACACGATAGCTATATATACTTTTAGCATCATATGAAGGTATAACTTGATCTTATGAAGTATTCTCTTATATAGCAGGTCTTTGATTTATATTGATTTTGATTTCATGCTATTTTTGGAGTCTTATATTAAGTAGTCTTAAGAACCCTACATGGTTACCAGTACAATCTTGAATTAATTTTGATTTTAACTCTGGTTCACAAGGCTTTGAATGCCGACATGCTGTTACACATTGGGGCGGATTTTAAAAGGCCTGCGCGTGTAAATCCTTCCGGATTTACACGCGCAGGGCCCTCGCACCGGTGCACCTATTTTGCATAGGCCGCCGGCACGCGCAGAGCCCCGGGACGCGCGTAAGTCCCGGGGCTTTCTAAAAGGGGCGGGGAGGGGACATGTCGGGGGCAATCCCGAAACGACGCGGCGTTTCGGGGGCGTGCCGCGGTGTTTCGGAGGCAGGCCAGGGGGCGTGGTGCCGGCCCGGGGGCGTGGTCGAGGCCTCCGGACCAGCCCCCGGGACCGGAACACGGAGCGGGGCTGCCGGGGCGCGCGCAAAGTTACGCCTGCTCAGCAGGCGTAACTTTGCCAACAAAGGTAGGGGGGGGTTAGATAGGGCCGGGGGGGTGGGTTAGGTAGGGGAAGGGAGGGGAAGGTGGGGGGAGGGCGAAGGAAAGTTCCCTCCGAGGCCGCTCCGAAATCGGCGGCCTCGGAGGGAACAGGCAGCGCACGCTGGGCTCGGTGCGCGCAGGTTGCACAAATGTGCACCCCCTTGCGCGCACCGACCCCGGATTTTATAAGATACGCGTATCTTATAAAATCCAGCGTACTTTTGTTCGCGCCTGGTGCGCGAACAAAAGTATGCGATCGCGTATTTTTTAAGATCTACCCAATTAGTTTGATATTAAAGGTATAGCACCCATCGTGTAAGCTTCAATCTAGAAGTTCCAATTTGCTTTATGGACCATCTGTGCGACTACTAAGGCTAAGTGAAACAAGACAAAAAGCATTAGCAGTGGCTGGCCCAGATGAATTCACCACTTCAGAAAACAAGTGAAGACATTCCATTTTGCGCAGGCATTTGAATCAGTTTAATCATGGACTTTAATCTTGTGGCTGGCTAACCTGGACGGTATAACCGTATCCTCAGTGTTGAAGATTCAGACCTGTGAACACAGAGGGGCGGATTTTAAAAGGAGCGCGAATAGCCTACTTTTGTTGCGCTCCAGGCGCAAACAAAAGTACGCTGGATTTTAGCAGATATGCGCGGAGCCGCGCGTATCTGCTAAAAACCTGGATTGGCACGCGCAAGGCTATGGATTTTGTATAGCCGGCGCGCGCCGAGCCGCGCAGCCTACCCCCGTTCCCTCCAAGGCCGCTCCGAAATCGGAGCGGCCTCGGAGGGAACTTTCCTTTGCCCTCCCCTCACCTTCCCCTCCCTTCCCCTACCTAACCCACCCGCCCGGCCCTGTCTAAACCCCCCCTTACCTTTGTTGGGGGATTTACGCCTCCCAGAGGGAGGCGTAAATCCCCGCGCGCCGGGCCGCAACCTGGGGGCGGGTACGGAGGGAGCGGCCACGCCCCCGGACCGCCCCAGGCCGTAGCCACGCCCCCGTACCCGCCCCCAAAACGCTGCCGACATGCCCCCGAAACACCGCGACGACCGGGCCCGCCCCCCGACATACCCCCCTCGGAGAACCCCGGGACATATGCGAGTCCCGGGGCTCTGCGCGCGCCGGGAGGCCTATGTAAAATAGGCTTCCCGGCGCGCAGGGCCCTGCTCGCGTAAATCCGCCCGGTTTTGGGCGGATTTACGCGAGCAGGGCTCTGAAAATCCGCCCCAGAGGGATCTTGCAATTGGGGTTATGTAGGAATTAAGCCAGGCTTGGGGTTTGATGTAAGTATGTATGTTTTAGTTACTGTAATTGCATTACATGATGACTGTGAATTTTCAAAGGATTATGCATGTAAATGTACATACTATTGTAGCAATTTTCAAAAGCCATTTACCCGCATTAAGTACACTTAATGCAGTTAAAACCTATTAAGAATTCAATAGCCTACATTGTAGCAATTTTCAAAAGCCCACTTACATGGGTAAAGTGCATTTACACATGTAAAACCCAGTTTTCAGCATGTACATCTTTTTGAAAATGACTCCCATTTGCTGCACTCCACCTAGAATAGTGGATAATGTGGACTAGAAGTCTTTTAAATAAATAAATAGTCATAGTCCATGAAAAGCAACTCACAGTTTTGTCTCCATCTCTAGTCCCTGTCTTAGCAGAGACACCAGTACTACTCCACACCACATCCTCCCAATTTCCGGCATATCCATGGGGAAGAGTTATAATCAAAAGCCAAGGTCTTGAAGCCTACAGTCAAATCAGTTTCTTTTTCCAAGCTGCTAGTTTTGCTCCTCTGTGGCCTCCACCTGTACAGTATTTATCGATTCATTTCTCTTACAGTTTCACAGAGACTAATCTCCTTTTCTTTCTCATAGCTTAATGAAACAAACCAGCAATTTACTAGTCAATAAAAAAACGTACAAAAAAATCCCCAGAGATGCAGCTACTGTTCTGTTAATTTTTTTCCCAGAACTGATTGTAATGAGTTATTTTCCTCCTCACTGAGATTGGTTCTCCTCTCGTCTGTCTCCATGCCCCCCCCCCCCCGACTTTGAATTTTTTTTTTTGACAGCGAGAGCTCAGAGAGTAGGCCAGAATCCACAGAAAGGACTGGTAACTGAAACGCTGCGCTACGAAAAGGGGTTGTTTGTTTTGGCCCCGATTGGTTCCATTAATAAAAAATTACTTCAGAATCAGAGCTGGAGAAATATAATTGGGGCCATCCATCACGCTTCAGCAGCAAGCCCGGAGCTTTTGCAAGGAATAAATGAAATAGTCATCTTTTAAGTTTTCCATCTTCTAATAGAGACGGCCTTGGTCACTTCCACTCTGCATCAGGAACAGAGGCAACAAACAGTAAATAGTAGCTTCCTAACAGCAATTCATTTCATTTCAAACTCTTTACAATAATGCTTCAGATTAACCTTCTTTGCAGTATAGTTTTGGCTACTCATCCCTTAGTCCAGTATAAATTGACAGTTAAAAATAAAAGTGAAAATATGGATACACCCTGATGTATCTAAAACTACTCAGGACTGGAGGAAATTGTTCCTTACATCAAGAAGTGTTATCTTTGGGTGCAATGTTTCTTCTTAGATACTTAATTATATGTTTGCAAGGGTATCTTGGAATTAGATACCGATTTTTTCCCCAGATCAGTAACGTTTCTTCCTTGATCAAAAGCAAGTTATTGTGAGCATGCCTGTTGTATCATAAATAGATGTTCTAATATAAAGGTCTCTGGTTTTCACTTGTTAAGCTTTTACTTCGCCACATTTGTGTTTTAAAGTTCCCTTGATAATTGCAGATCTTCACAACCTTATTGAGGACTAATGTATGTGAATATTGTTTTAATAATATTTCTTTTACTTCCTATATACATTTTCTGTGCTTCATGATAATATTGTTCTTCTTTGTTGTAATATTGCAAATAAAAAATAAATAAATAAAAGCGTGACATCAAATACCAGTTTTCTGTTACAGTGTGATAATCAAAGAGGTAGAAGGCCTCCAGGAGCTGTAAGAAGTAGGGAGTAGGGGTATACTGAGAAAAAAGTTGTTTTGGTTCTCTCATTTGTTTCATTAGTTAAAAAAAAAACAACAAAAAACCTTTTGCTTTTTCATTTTATTCATTCATTTACCATTATAGTCGATGGGGAAGTAATACAGCCTATTTTGGACTCCCAAATTGGGATTTTCTTATCATTCTAATGAAACTGATGGATAGACATCATCACAAGAATGAAGGCATCACAACACATCAAGACTATGTCAATGTGACACCAGAAGTGGCATGAAGAACCCAAGGACCTGCAATCGGGCAAACTGGTACCAGCTGTGGCAAGAATTCTCCAAGGCACCATCAGAGGAGCAAAACAGCAGCAAGACTGGTCAGATTACCTCAAGGCCATAAGAGTTGGGCAAAGGGCACCAACATGACCCCCCCCCCCCCCCAAGGCTATATAAGAGGGGCAAAGTGTCACCAAGTGTGTCATGAATAGCTCAAGGCACCATAAAGGCGGTACAAAGCTACAAAAGAGGTAGAAAATATCCCAAGGCAGTGATAGAAGGTAAAAGCTGCTAAAAGATTGGCAGGAAAGCTCCCAAAGCATCAGGAGAGGCACAAAGCAGCCACTCAGAGTGGCAAGAATACCTTAAGACTCCAAATGAGGAGCACCAACGAAATTGGAAGACAGCTCTAGGCAGAAGCTACAGGAAATCTGTGGAGGAGGACTGATGTCATTTTTGAAAGAGCTGGCTATTTGGGCCTGGAGTTGGTCTTAACTGGAGGCTAAGATGGAGTTGGTCTTAACTAAAGGCATCCAATGCTCTTTAGCTACTAGCTTTTTACTGTTCTGTGATTCAGGGAATTCAGGACATGAATCTTTTTAATCAATTTCTGCGCATATTGCCTCCATTACCACAGAAGCAGTAATCATGGCAAAGTGCATTCCTGGTAGTTCTGCAGTCCTTGCCTTTTGATGTGGTATAATCCATTACCAGATGAGAGCAATAATCGCAAGAACCATAAGGGAATAGTGTTTGAAGAAAATGTCCAAGAGAGCCAGGTGAAGAGCAAGAGTCAGTAAGTACCATAGGGGAAGGATATTTGGAAGGAACCTCATAGACAGTTGGAGCAGCAGAGGAAGCATCCTAAGATACCAAGACTGGCTTGGACAGTGGCGGCAGATTATTAAAAACTGAAATGGTAGGAGCAGAGGAACACAGTGAAAAGAGTAGCCATAAAATCTCCAAGGTGTACCTTGAGGGCTGAGGTGGAGGAAAGAGGAGCAGTGGTGCAGCAGCTGGGCAAGGCAATGGATGGCCAGAGCAAGAACAAGAGTCAGCAAGTACCATAAAGGAAAGGGATTTGAGAAGAAGTTCAAAGACAGCCAGAGTGAGGGATGCCTGGCTCAGTAGGAGGAATGTGGTTGATCTTACCAGTAGACTAGCATATGCTTCTGTCAAACTGTAAAGATCAAACTATGCACGTGTTATGTATACACAGCCAGTACAGTAAAACTGTGAATGGCTTATTAAATCATTTATGGCCTCCATCTGTTACTGTGGTGATTGATTGATAGTGCCAGCCATGAGCGATGAGGGCTCATGAGACGACATGTTCATTGAATACACAGTTGGTGGGTAGGAAAGACAGTGCTGAGCCACCTTGGATAGATCTGGCTACTGGACATGTGTGCCCAATATGCCATTTCATCTGTGTCTATGACCTCGATGAGCTCTGTCAGATTGCATGTCACAGAAATTTGTGCTGGGGTCTCCTTTGCTGAGGCAGGCTGAGGGTCTCTCTTGCCAGCTGATTTAGCTATGTCCTGTGTCATGAGAGATGGTTCTTTGTGGGCATCGTAACTTTGGCATATTGAGGCAGGGGAGGAACTGGTGACTGACAGGGTGCTGCTTCTGCTTGCGCTACTTTCTGAGGTGGTCCCATTTTCCTGGCTAAATCCCAATTTTGCCTCTGCCTCTCTTACTCCTGTTCAGACACCCTAGCTACCAGCATCTCCTTCATGAATGTGAGACACTGGGACTGGAAGGTGAGACTCCATTTCACCCATGGATCATATTGTGTAGCAAACATGTATGTATTGTTTTGCATCTGCTACTTCACGGAGTCCAGAAACTGCAACATCTTTGCTTCAATTCAATCTTGCTGAATATTTACCATAGATATGACTCTACCTAGGCTAGTAGTTCAGGAACACAGAACCTCTGTGGAATCCTTGAAGGGCTTCAGAATTTCCATCAGCTGCCTCATCACTATCCAATCATGATGCCTCAGTGGGCAAGCCACCTATCTTTGTTATCAGAGACAGATCATGAAGGAATGTCTGCTACTGATTAATCCTCCTAAATATTCTTCAACTTTTAGCTGTTTAGTTTCTGATTAAGGGAATCCCAGACAAGATTCTTTGTCAGAATCATTTGCTGAAAATACTGCCTCCATTGCCTCAGAAGCTGTAACCAATGCATTCAGCTGGTTTTGGCTGTTGCACTTCTGGTTTCTTAATCCATGTCCTGCCCATGCTACTGTCTGCCTTGGACGGAATTTATTGAAGTGCACTGCCTACTGTGGGTTTGGATATTGTCGTGACCATTGCTGCCTGACGTCTCCATTATGCCCACCTTACCTCTTTGGCGACTCCCTCTTTGCCTGTTGGAAGTTTGGCTGCTGTGGCATCTTCTTGCTGTTCCCCTCCAGTGTCCCCGGATCGGCTAGACGCTGCACTCCGCCATGTTTCCCAGAAGCCTAAGGGTGCGCGCGTGGCACAGCCCTGACTCAAGTACCAGCAGTGGTGCGAACCTCAGGGGCGTCTCCCTGAGGTGATGTCATCTTCACCGGATATTTAAGGTCTCTGAAATCGCTAACGATTCAAGTTAGCAAGGGCTATCCTCCAGGTATCGGCGGATGGGATTCGCTCTCCGCAAACCTTGCTACTCTGCCTCCTCGGACTTACCAGGGGTACCCGCTCCTCGGGGGCCTCGCACTCAGGCCGATACAGTACAGTGTGTTCCGACGGAGCACACTGTTAACCTGTCCTTGGACGCGCGTTTTCCCTTACCCCTTATTCAGTAAGGGGCGGAAAACGCGCGTCCAACCCACTGAACCTAATAGCGCCCTCAACATGCAAATGCATGTTGATGGCCCTATTAGGTATTCGCGCGCGATTCAGAAAGTAAGATGTGCAGCCAAGCCGCACATTTTCCTTTTCAGAAATATCATGGTGATATTAAGTCGGAGGTCCCGAAGAGTAAAAAAAGTTGAAAAAAAATAAAAAAAAAATTTTGAAGTCTGCCGGCGGCTGTCGGGTCAAAAACCAGATGCTCAATTTTGCCGGCGTCTGGTTTCCGAGCCCGTGGCTGTCAGCGGGCTCGAGAACCGACACCAGCAAAATTGAGCATCGACTGTCAAACCCGCTGATAGCCATCGCTCCTATCAAAAAGGAGGCGCTAGGGCGCGCGCCGGGAGAGCGGGCGTTCGCCCACTCTCCCGCGGACTTTACTGAATTGGCCTGTTTCTCTTTGCTTTTCAGATCGCAGTCTGGAACCGGTACTCACTCCTCTAGGGCCCACGTACCCGGACTTGCTACTGAATACCACTTCTGCCAGGAAGTCATCGCTGCCTTCAACACCAGTGAGTTACCATCTTTCTCTCAGAGCATTCCCTGGAACCAGGTACTCGCTCCTCGAGGGCCTACTCCCATTCCAGCTCTGGGGCTGCTTCTATAAGACTATTGTGTGAGTGTTACCATCAAAGTTCTGTTCCTGAACTCTGCATACCCTGCCTACTCACTATATTCAGTTTCTCTACAACTCAGCCAGGATCGCTGTTCCAATATCTGAGGGACTATAGCCCAGCCGGGCACTTCCAGCTCACTATTGCCACCTCTGGTGGTTCCATATACTGTCTAATAAAAGAACTAGTGTGTGTCTGTTTCCATACTCTGAGCCTGACCGGTGGTCCCTCTCAGGACCTTCCCCTAGGGGCGTGGTCATCTGCCACCTACCCAAGGATCCACCCACAACTACCTCAAACACCAACAGATATTGCAAATGAATTTATTGTATAGTGGCATTATAAGCTTTTTCTATTGGATATACCTCTCCCTGTGCACTCAAGCATTTCTCTGGCTGGGAACACTGCTTTGTTTACTATGTTGAAACTTTGCCCTAGCTTGATGGATTCTATAGGGTACCATCAAGCTAGAGCAAGATAACATAGTTGAAATCTCATCTTTGTGAGACTTTCCTCACTCCAAATGACATCAAATCTTCACCGAGGTGTACTGTGCAGTTTGTATGTCTCATTTTGTATGTAAAACTGGCCCCTAAACCCTAAACCACCACCAACATCTCACCTCGAGCTATTCGCTGGCCCTCCTCTGGTGATATAAATAGTTGCATACCGTGAAGATCTCCCCAGAGGCTCTCTTTCCCCTCCCACAAGCCGTGAAATACAATATTTATCACAAATTTCGAGCATATCGCACAGCTTATTGCCAGGAAAAAAGGTGTAGTTATTTCTGGCATTAGAATCATACAATATTACCCCTCATTTTACTTAATCCTGCCCAAACCACTTTCCAATCCTACCCCTTCAAAAATTTGCATTTGTGCCATGCGATAATCATGTTATCGCATGTATTATGGTGTTAACACGTGTTAATGCGTTACCGTGTGCGTTAACGCCATATCGCATTTTGATGAATGACCCTGCATGTTGGATAATGTGGGATTACAAATTTGCATTGCAGATGGTCCATATTCAGCAGTAGTTAGCTGGATAACTCATAAGTTATCCAGCTGAATGAATATTTGAGGACTTATCCTGCTAAATTCTAGCTGGATAACTTTTTATCCAGCTAAAATTTGTCTGGATAAGTCACAGACATTCCGGGGGTGTAACTGGGAGGAGCTGAGTTAGCTCAGTTATCCAGCTAACGCTGATATTCAGAGTTAGACAGATAACTTATCCGGCTAACTCTGCTCGGCCCGTACACCTCTCCAAAAGTTAGTCAGATAAACATATCTGGCTAACTTTATGATAGTCAGATATATTCAGCGGTGTGGCTGCACTGCTGAATATATACATTAACTATAACTAGCTGACCCACAGAACAGCTGAATATGGACCTCTGAAGTGATTATCTAGGGTTAAAATCACCCCCTCTTATACTGTCTGTTCTTTTACAGTCACACGATGAGATGCTGTTCCTAGACAAGCAGTAGCAGCAAGATGAAAGAATGGAAAAACCACAGAGCTCCTGTTACAGTATTGCCCAGGAGGAGAGGATAGGGAGTCAGACACAGCCCCACCACTATCACTCTTCCCCAGTCAAAATGAAATCTGTGATCACTTTTTACAGCCAGTCCTATCCCTTGCCCCTGGCACGCCCCTTTTCACTGCAGGCAAAAAGCATGCACGGTGTGGAGAGCACATTCCTTTTCCCCACATGGGATGGGAAATATTCCAAGTTTTTTTTTCTAAGGGTAAATGGAGTTTACCTATGAAAGTTTCTTTGAAAATTGCTCACAATTTCCTTGCTGCTCTTCAGTATCTTCAGGGGGAAACCTCTGCTTGTGAATTCTTCGGAGACCCACTCCTGCATCAATCTAGAGTGAGCCCGGACCACACAATAATTTTTATGCTGAATTTGCACCTCCTATACAGTAAATGCAAATTCCATGGGTACAGAATTACCCATAATGCCAGCTGGCCACAAAATTTAAGAAGGAAAACTCCAGAGAGTTTAGTTTTGAAAATTCATTTCTAGACCCTAAAGTAAAAAGTACCTGTGGACCTGCAAGAAATGCTGAGACCTCAAAAATTTCACCAATTATTTAATGATGTCAGTTCCTGCATAACCTGTTTTGTGTAGGGTAGTGTTGTGGAGTGCCTCAGGGATCTGTACTTGAACTGGTGCTTTTATATATAGATAGATAGATAGATAGATAGATAGAATAGATGATCTGGAAAGGAATACGAAGAGTGAGGTTATCAAATTTGCAGACAATACAAAATTATTCAGAGTAGTTAAATCACAAGCGGATTGTGATATATTACAGGAGGACCTTGTAAGACTGGAAGATTGGGCATTCTAATGGCAGATGAAATTTAATGTGGACAAGTGCAAGGTGTTGCATATAGGGAAAAACAACCCTTGCTGTAGTTACACGATGTTAGGTTCTATATTAGGATTTACCACCCAGGAAAAAGATCTAGGCATCATAATGGATAATACTTTAAAATCGTCGGCTCAGTGTGCTGCAGCAGTCAAAAAAGCAAACAGAATGTTAGGGATTATTAGGAAGGGAATGGTTAATGAAACGGAAAATGTCATAATGCCTCTGTATCGCTCCATGGTGAGACCACACCTTGAATACTGTGCACAATTCTGGTCGCTGCATCTCAAAAAAGATATAGTTGCAATGGAGAAGGTACAGAGAAGGGCAACCAAAATGATAAAGGGGATCGAACAGCTCCCCTATGAGGAAAGGCTGAAGAGATTAGGGCTGTTCAGCTTGGAGAAAAAAGACGGTTGAGGGGGATAAGAGAGAGGTCTGTAAGATCATGAGAGGTCTTGAACAAGTAGATGTGAATTGGTTATTTACACTTTCGGATAATAGGAGGACTCGGGGGCATTCCATGAAGTTAGCAAGTAGTACATTTAAGACTAATCGGAGAAAATTCTTTTTCACTCAATGCACAATAAAGCTCTGGAATTTGTTGCCAGAGGATGTGGTTAGTGCAGTTAGTGTAGCTGGGTTCAAAAAAGGTTTGGATAAGTCCATTAACTGCTATTAATCAAGTTTACTTAGGGAATAACCACTGCTATTAATTGCATCAGTAGCATGGGATCTTCTTGGTGTTTGGGTAATTGCCAGGTTCTTGTGGCCTGGTTTGGCCTCTGTTGGAAACAGGATGCTGGGCTTGATGGACCCTTGGTCTGACCCAGCATGGCAATTATGTTCTTATGTTGTGTGTGGTAGAGAAGTTATGACTCTGAAGTATAAGTGGAGGTTTTGTGTGGTGGTATGAAGGAGCTTACTCATGTCCTAAACTTGCTAATGAAATGCACATATCAGAAAAGATGATGAGACCCAAAGAGTAAGTTAATAAATGCACCCGTGGATTGCTGCAAAGTTCAGGGATATTTTTACCTGTAGATTTTTCAAACCAAATTTAAAAAAGATATATCTGCTTATTTTCACTTTTAAAATTGCAAAGGAAAACATTACCCACAGAGAATTGTATCTTTTTTTCCTGAAAATAAAAAATGTACATAGTTTGAAAGTACAAAACAACACACATTGGGGGTAGATTTTTTTTTCTTAATTTTAATTTTTGAATTTCACATAATTACAGGCAATTATTTCTAAAGAGAAAGCGGTTCATAATCCTTGACATAATTATATACAAACATCAAAATGTCAATTAAACGTATTTCTTACAAAGGTTTATGTTCCTAGAATTAAGAATTAAGGGGCATTGAAATTCTCAGCGAAAGCAACAAGCAATCAAATTAATAGATATAAGATAAGAGAGCATTGCCTTCTAATTATACAGTCGATCCATCCCTGGGAGTAACTTGTGAGTGACCTAGCAGAAATTCTTTTAATTGGTCTGGCTCAAAAAAAGACATAGTTGTTATTTGGATATCTAACACAGCATTTACTAGGGTATTTCAATATATATCGGGCCCCTAAACTAAGGACCCTTTCTCTCATAGCTAGGAACTCTTTTCTACATTGCTGTGTTTACTTAATTACATCAGGGTATATCCAGACTTGAGCACCATAAAATGAGGCTAATCTGTTTCTCAAAAATAGTTTCAAGACATAATTCCGCTCAGATATGAAAGCGAATGTTACCAACATTGCCTTCCTATTTTAATTTCTGTTTCAACAGACAATTCTAACAGTTCAGAAATGTTCATAGAGGGGTACATTTTCAAAAACAGTGCGCGTGCGTACTTTTGTTCGCGCACGACACGCGAACAAAAGTACGCTGGATTTTATAAGATACGCGCGTAGCCGCGCGTATCTTATAAAATCCATGGTCGGCACGTGCAACGGGGTGCGCATTTGTGCAACCTGCGCGCGCTCAGCCCGGCGCGCGTTGCCTGTTCCCTCCAAAATCGGAGCGGCCTCGGAGGGAACTTTCCTTCCGCCTCCCCTCACCTTCCCCTCCCTTCCCCTACCTAACCCACCCCCCCGGCCCTATCTAAACCCCGCCTACCATTGTTGGCAGATTTACGCCTGCCAGAGGCAGGCGTAAATCTCGCCTCCCTCCCTGCAATTCGCGCAGCCCACCCGACACGCCCGACACCCCCTTTGCAAAGCCCCAGGACTTACGCTGCGTCCCGGGGCTTGTGCGCGCTGCCGAGCCTATGCAAAATAGGCTCGGTGCGCGCAAGGGGCTTTTTTAAGGGTTACGCGCATAACTTATGCGCCTCTGTAGGGGGTCCAATACAGGTGAGCTAGAAATTGCTCCCTTTGGGGTAGATTTTCTGCGCGGGCGTCCATGTGTCTGCACTACCCGGCGTGCACACATGGATGCCCGATTTTATAACATGCGCGTGCAGGTGCGCGCATGTTATAAAATCGGGGGTTGGCGCGCACAAGGGGGTGCACACTAGTGCATCTTGGGTGCGCCGACACCCGCGGCCTTCCCCCATTCCCTCCCAGGCCACTCCGATTTTGCCCCCTAGCCCTATCCTAAAACCACCTCCGACCTTTATTTTACCTCTTGCACAAGTTGCACGTTCTGGCAGCCTGCTGGCACGCGATCCTCCGACACAGCGGCAAATGGCCACTGTGCCAGAGGCTTCTGGCCCTGCCCCTCCCCCCGGACTGCCCCTTCCCCGCCCTTTTTCGAAGTCCCGAGACTTGGATGCATCCCGGGGGCTTTACACGCGTCGCCGGACCTTTGTAAAATAGGCTCGGCGCGAGTAGGTAGGGCTTTGAAAATCTGGCCCATTAGGGCCTCCCCTTGACCTAACCCTGCCTTTGATTCCACCTACTTTCCCTCATTTAGCATTTATCCCTCATTTATGCATTCCACCTACTTTTCCCTCATTTATGCATTTATTCCCAAGTAAAAAGCCATTTGCAAGGGTAAATGCCCTTAGAAAATTGCCCTCCACTTGACCTTCCAAAGATATACAAATGTGTGCATTGATGCATCTAAAGTTGATCTATATGGGGATACTTTTTTATCTGCATACTTTACACCAAGGTGGTGGTTAAACAAATATACTATCCTCCCAAAATTACCAGTACGTGTGCCGAGATCATGTTTAGAACATGTATGTGCATACTTTTGAAAATGCAGATGTACGTATGTATGTATGTAAGTACAAACTCCTCCTCAACCCTTTCCCCCAGGAATGCCTCTGCTCACCGCAGGTAACATATGCATACAGGTCAGAGACCCGTCAATTTGTCATGTTATGCTAATTTAAATTTCCACACCATTTTCTTTATACCAAAGTACAATCCAAAGTGATTTACAAAGAAAAAGATAGCATAATAATGATAATAATGAGTTCACCTGCATATTGGTAAGGCGACTTTGTGAAAGGCCATTTTGATGGGTAAAGAACTGTTTTTTTCTTGCCGAAACGGCTTGGAAGGGTCTGTCTGCAGGTACTTTTTCTCTGTAGGCTTCAGTAAGACTTTTCAGAGTGAATTCATACCGACAAGCATGAGCAAAATTGCACCTGCTCGAGGGCGTCTGTTTTTATACTGTCAATCCCCACCTTTCTACGGGTTATGAGTAGTGTCGTCCTAGTCTCCAATGCAGCCGATGCTGCCGAGGCTAATTCCCCTCTGCAGGACTCTTCTAGGTAGCGTGGCCACCTCAGAACTCAGCCATGGCTTGAGTGGGTGCTTTTAATCCTGCAGGGAGCTCAAACAACCGGGAGTAAATACTTTTGTCCCCCACCCCACCAGCTTCCAGTCCATGGCAGGCCCTCTGAAAAACGGTCCGGCCTTCTCTACGCAGGCCAAGCCGCAGTTCATAAAGCGAACCGCAGAGTGATCAGTCCATGGCTTCCGACTCAGGGACTAAACCTCGTGATTCCAGGCACAGTTTATGGCTCCTGTCACTGGGTTAATCCCCTCTATTCCAGGCACAGTTTATGGCTCCTGTCACTGGGTTAATCCCTCTATTCCAGGCACAGTTTATGGCTCCTGTCCACTGGGACTGTTCCAGCACCATATCAAGTGCCTGTGGGATTGGTTCGAGGGAAACGAAGCCCTTACTGCCACCACCCCGCCGTAGCTTGTAGAGGAAGATAGGCACTGCGCCTTGCCCAACTCCCAGCTACATCCGCCCACGGCAGTTTCCTACCTCTTAGCTGACTCAAACCTGTTTTGGCGATCCGGGTCGCCTTGAGGGGGTTTCCACCAGTCCTCCCCCCTCCATCGGTATTGGTCTCGGTTCTGGACTCTCCGTCATGTCCGCCTCTGCCTTTAGTAGTCCTTTCCTCCTGTTTCCTGTCCGGCCCCCTCCCAGGTCCACCTGGGTGTCCCCGCCCTCTTGCTGAGGGAGCAGGCTGTGCCGTCCCTCCCTCTCTGTTCATCAACCCTTCCCCAGTGCCTCTCAGAGAAAGCTCGTCTCCCCCTCTCACCTGGGGTTCCTTGGGGTTTTGGAGGATTCCAGCCAGGTTTCCCTGCCTCAGCCTCACAATACGCACACTTTTAAAACTGAATGCATGCATGTAAGGTTCTGTCCCTGCCCCCAGCTCCACCCCCATGGAAAAGTGCTGATAAAATGGCTGTGTGTGTACTTTTTTGTGCATATCCTCCCTCCCCCTCAGCCAATTTTCAAAAGGCCATTGACGTGCAGAATGCCTCTGGGTCATCAGGCTAAGTTTTCGCTGGCTAATTTTACTTACGCCGGGTGACTTGGAGCCAGTTCAGCGTGGGAAAACTTTTAAACGCCAGCGTTGGCACTTTTAAGCTGGACAAATGCGCTGGAATGTCGCTTCCTACGTTTGCCTTTTCTTTGTCACTCCCCTTTTCTCTTCCCTCCGCCATCCTTTTGCTGTCAGCAAGTGCCCTTTAGGGGAAGGGCTAGCTGGGGATGACTGAAGGAATGGGGGAAAAGGGGCACAGTATCTTCCTAGCATCTGAAATGTTGCTGTATGAGATCAGACGAAAGCTGTACTGTAGCAAGGGGCATTCTAATGCGCCCCCCCTCACCCAGCGTCTCCTGCCAGACATTCGGCAGAGAGGCCGCGTTACCTGCGCTCCTAGGATTAATCGCCGCCACTTAATCTTTGTTGAGAGGAGTACTTAGCCACTGCCTTCCATTTGCTGAGTTTCCACTGTGAAGGGAATTAATTAAAATGTTCGTTTGTCTGTCTCCTCTTCCTCGCGTTCTGTTTCAGAGACAGGCCCGAGCGCCTCCATGCCAGACTTCTGAAGGTGGTGGTTGAAAAATAAAAGGCGAGGGTATGAAATCTCTCGGTGGATCGTGGATTATTAGATGCAGATTAGTTTGTAAGCAAGGCTGACAGCTGCCATAACAGCTGTATGCTTTGTGGTGGAGAAGAGGAAACATAGACAGGCTTGGGCACAAGCCAAGCCTGTGTGATTTGTAGCACTGTGCCTAGTGCTTTAGGATGGGAATGTGGAGGGGGAGGGGGAAGGGAACCCCAGACTTGGTGCATCGGCAACACCTGATAGAGAGTCTTAGGGCCTTTGCAGCGCTTCTGGAAGGAGCCCTAGTGGATAGCCTGCGGCCGAGGACTGTCACCGCAGTGACTGGAATAAGTGAAACGGGGGCAGAAGGAAACTGCCAGGAGAAAAATATATTGTCGAATAATCAAAGGTATTTCAAAAAATGCTTTTATATCCCCTCCCCCAAATGCAAAATCTTACATTTGGGATGCAGAAATCCAAGGGCTAGATGCTGTAATGTTGGGGCTTATTTAATGAATTATTAGGTTTTATTGTTATTTTAATGGGGTTGAGGATTTATTTCATAATATTATGATCTTGTAAAGGGTAAGGGGGATTGGTTGCGGTCCACGGCGCTTGAGTGATTTGTTAACCGTTTCGTGAAGGTTTGAGGTAAGCCGTGTATCAAGTTCACTAATAAAAAACAAATATTGTGGACGGGAAAGGCAGCAGTCACCGCGCAGGAAAGAGACCCAGAGCCGTCATATCTGATGACTTCAAATTAGCAGCACATGCAGGATGGGCAATTTTCAGACAAGTGATTGGTACTTGCATGGCGATGTAAAACACTAATTAAGGTGAAAAGAGAATCTGAGTACAGACTTGCCAAGAGGGCAAAAACTAATCATAAAAGATATATTAAAAACAGGAAACCTGCGAAGGAACCAGTTAGGTTATTAGATGACCAGGGGATAAAAGGGATACTGAAGGAAGATAAGACCATAACCGTGCCTGGGAACTTTGAATTCCACGCACCCTGAGATTACCGTACATTAGTGGGGGGGAGGGGGAGTGTGGAGAGGCGCACAAACTCACTCTCATATACACGCTCCAACACACTCACATGTTCACGCTCCCTTTCACACAATACTTGCTCATTCTCACACACTCTCACTCCTCATCCTCACTTACACCTTTACTCCTCTCATTCTCCCTCGCACACATGGCTCACTCGCTTAATCTCTTCACTCCCTCTTCCACACACACATACGTGCCCACGCGCTCTCACGCACGTGCTCATTCACACTCTCACTTCTCTCCCTCCTATATAAATATACGCACACACGCGCGCTCACTCATTCTCTTCCCCTCCCCCGGAACACACCAGGGACAGCAGCCTCCTCCTTTAGGCTGACACAGCCAACTGCTTTCCTCCTCCTCCTCCTTCTTCTTCTCTGCTTCGGGAGCCAATGCTGCCCCTTTTCTTCTTCCTCTTCCTCCCAACCCATTTAGTTCCATGTGCCTCCTTCAGTCACAAGCCCAACAATGCTTTCTCTTCTAATCCGACAGATGCTCGACTTTCCCTACAGCCCGAGCAGCTTGAAACCCCCTCCTTCAGCTGCGCAGGCCCAACCGTGCCCTTCTTCCCTCCAGGCCATGTGGCTCGATGCTCCTCCTCCTCCTTCAGCTGTGCAGCCTGACACTGCTTCTTCCTGGCATCCCCCCTCCCCTCTGCACCTGCAGTTTTCCAGTGTTGGCCCCAAAACCCGGCAATTCCATTAGAAATCCGGAGTCTCTGGGCCAAACCCGGAGTGTTCCTAGGTACGGCCATAGCAGAAAAACTCAACAAATTATTTGCTTTGGTCTCTAATGTGGAGGAGATGCCCACACTACACCCATTCTTTGTAAGTGATGAAGAAAAGGGCAAGGTAAACTCTGGTCACTTATACCCCAACTGGTTCCCACTTGCACAATGGTGCTGGCTGGCTCGGAGCCTGGCTGCAGAATCACAAGCATTCCCACTCTGCATGCATAAGTGCAACAGTCAGATATGTGATTTATATGGCTAAACTGCATTTTATCCAAAGAAATCCCTTTGAAAACTACCTTCCATCAAAACAGAGAAATATGACAGCAGAAAAAGGTCATATGGACTATCTAGTCTGCCAATCCACACCGACTGCTCAGCTCTAGAATCCCCACCACTCCCTCAGAGATCTCCTGTGCTTGTCCCATGCTTCCTTGAATTCAGATCATTTTCTCGTCTCCACCATAGAAACGACGGCAGAAAAAGACCAATCGGCCCATCCAGTCTGCCCAGCAAGCTGTTTCATCAATCACCAAGTTCAGGGCCCTTGTTGGTAACTGTTTGATTCAAATTTCCTACCACCTTCTGCTATTGATGCAGAGTGTAATGTTGGAGTTGCATCAAAGGTGAGCATAAGGCTTAATGGTTAAGGGTAGTAACCGCCGCATCAAGCAAGTTACCCCGATGCTTGTTTACCCAGACTGCACAGATCAATGCCTTGTTGGATGCTGTCTGAATGTAAATCCTGTTTTCCACATTTCCCCCTGCCGTTGAAGCAGAGAGCAATGCTGGATATGCATTCAAAGTGATGTATCAGGCTTAGGCCTGGATTCACCATTCTATCGCAGAATGGTGAATCCTGCGAAAATGGGGGGGGCGAGCCTGCGAAAGCCGGCAGCCTTCGCACCACCGCGGTGTCTTCGCTGCCGGCTTTTGCACCGAATAGCACCACCGTGAAAAGTGGTGCTATTTGGCACACTACTGATGGCGATAAGGTTACTAACCTTATCGCTGCTAGCCAAGACATCGTCGACTCCGTCCCCAGCATGCTATCGCACGCGAAAAGGGACTTTTCGCATGCGATAAGCCTTTGAAAATGACCCCCTTAATTGGTTTAGGGTAGTAACCACCGTAATAAGCAAGATACCCCCACTTTTATTTACCCAGATTGTGAAGTTCAGTCCTTGTTGGATGTTGTCTGAATGTAAATCTTGTTTTCCACATTTCCCCCTGCCGTAGAAGCAGAGAGCAACTCTGTATATGCATTCAAAGTGATGTATCAGGCTTAATTGGTTTAGGGTACTGCTGACTGCCGTAATAAGCAAGCTATCCCCACGCTTATTTGTTTACCCAGATTGTGAAGTTTAGTCCTTGTTGGTTGTTGTCTGAATGCAAATCTTCTTTTCCACATTTTCCCCTGCTGTTGAAGCAGAGAGCAACGCTGTATATGCATTCAAAGTGATGTATCAGGCTTAATTGGTTTAGGGTAGTAACCTCTGTAATAAGCAAGCTACCATCTCCACTGGGAGGTGGTTCCATGCATCCACCACCCTTTCTGTAAAGAAACACTTCCTTAGATTACTCCTCAGCCTACCCCCCTTTCACCCTCATTCTAGGATACCTGTCACTAAATATAATCTGCAGATTTGTCCAGCTATGGGCAGT
The DNA here is from genome assembly GCF_901001135.1 of Rhinatrema bivittatum. NCBI lineage: Eukaryota > Metazoa > Chordata > Amphibia > Gymnophiona > Rhinatrematidae > Rhinatrema > Rhinatrema bivittatum. Next base: position 214,190,537 of record NC_042622.1, on the reverse strand, counting down.
GGGAGTGAGTTTGCATTTTGAATCCTCCTCTTGCCAGAACCCCACCTTTTTGGGGGGATAGGCTTCAAGGGGCTATACAATCCCTTAGAGCATGGTCAATAGAGGGTTAGGCGTGACTGCAAAAGCCAGGAGAAAGGAGCTAGAGATCCCTCCCAGGATCTCAACACAGAGGGCGTGGACCTGAAGATCACCCTTTGATCTCAGAGCAGAGGCGAGATAGAGAAGGAGAGCTGTTTATGAGATTCATCTAGGAGGAGAAGCATTTGATTTTTGAAGATTTTTGACTTCTTGGTCTGAAGGGAAAGGTGGCCTCCCTGTCTACCCAAGGATTGGGATTTCAATATCTTTTTGCTCAAGCGACCAGCCAAGCGAGGGTGGAGAGAGAATAAGAGACTTTTGAAAAGAGAATCAAAAGTCTCAGTGTTGGACAACTGGATTACAGTTCAAGGTTTTGGGAAGTTTGGAACCCATTTTTATTAATTTTGGATTGGGGATAATTTTCCAACAGATTGGCTGATGCTGGAAGCCACACTCTAGTTGTCCCGCTCCTCTAATGAGGATAGATTGGCTGAGGATGAAGGATCAAGAGGTAGGAGAAAAGTGAAAATATCTAGAATGGACAAGGACACTACTGATTTTCTCATTCTTGGTGTGGATGCTTTTATTTGAGTTACAGTAAAAGGTTTATGTTGAACCCCACTACTGGACTCCTTTTGAATTTCTTCTTGCTGGTTCCAGTGAAAGGGTTGAATGGTTGAGTTTATTCTCTACCTTTTCTACTCATTTTGTTTCCTTGTTCATTCCATGGACAGTATTGCACCACAGTGAGATTTTCTACCTAGAGTGTGAGCCATGAGTAAGCCAGCGAGTGTTTGTGCCTAGGGCCCCAGCAGATAATTCTTCCTTCTCGTCCAGACTTGATCCTGGATGCTTGACACTCTTAGTTAAGGATAAAGCACCAGATGAGGGAGCCGCTACATACCTCATTCCAGAGTCTCCTTTCCATATATGCTTTACAACAGAGACCACCGACTAGTAGTAGTCACCCTCTGGACTCCTCCACCTGGTTTATATCATTTTAAAGGTGCGGTCTCCAAATTCTATACAGTATTTCAAAAGAGAACTCACCAGAGAATTATACAGCATCAATATCATCTCCTTTTCTTCTACTGACCATCACTCTTCCATGTGCACCAAAGCATCTTTCTGGCTTTTGGAGAGTGAGGCCGTTTCAGAAACCCAATTCCAAGACACTGGAGCAGTTTATTTATTTATTTGTTCAGCTTTTATATACCGATGTTTGGACTTATCACCACATCAGTTTACGGATATTTCAAAGATTAGAAAACACAACTTTCAATAATTCATAAAATAATAAAAGTCAATATAATCAATATAATTAATATGTATACACATTTCAAAAAATAATAAAGTAAAATATGAGTGATAAAAAATAAACATTAAAATATGATATTAAACTATTTGTTATTGTTTGTAAGGTTTTGGGTGGACCCTTGGACACTGTGGCAGATGACCACGCCTACAGGGTGAAGTCCCGTGAGGGGCCACAGGTCAGGCTCAGCTTTAGGACACACAACACAGAGGTGGCAGTAGCGAGTAGAGATGAAGCCCAGCTGGGCTTAGGGTTCCTCAGGACACTGGAACAGTGACTCCCTCTATGGCTGTGCTGTAGTGGAGAGAAACTGAGATAATGAGTACAGTGGAGCATACACAGGGTTCTGGTATGGAGCCTCGTTGGTTGATTACTCACACAGCAGTTTCTCCTGGAAGGTAACACAGAAGCTGGAATAGAGGCAGGCCCTCAAGGAGCAAGTACCTGGTTCCAGGGAACAGCTCTGAGAGAATATAGATGGTAACTCACTGATGGTGTAGGCAGCGGTTTCTTCCAAGCAGAAGTGAGCTCAGGCAGCGAGTCCAGGAACATGGGCCCTCGAGGAGCGAGTACCGGTTCCAGACAGTGACCTGAAAGAAAAGAGAGAGGCCCCCGAGGAGCAGGTACCCTGATAGAGTAAGTCCAAAAAGGAGAGGCAGAGTAGCTAGGTACGGAGAGCGAATCCCATCCGTAAGGAGTCCCTTGCTTGCTCGTTTAGCTAGCAAACAGAGTAGGCTTTTGTATCCGGGTTGCGTGACGTCATCACAGGGGGACGCCCCTGAGGTTCGCACCAAAGAAGGAATAAGAAGCAGGGCTGCGCGGCACGCACGCGCCCTATGGCAGCTGAACAACATGGCGGGATGCAGCGCCCAAGCCGGACCAGGGACACCGGAAAGGACGGCAGGCAGACGCCGCAGCAGCCAGATGTCCATCAACCACGGGAGGAGTCGCTAAAGAGGTAAGGAGGGCGGAGTGGAGACGTCAGGCAGCGAGAATCATAACACTATTGCTATAATACAATTAATAAATCAGACACCTATGCAAAATATATAAAAAAAACAATAAGCAGAGACATATAGCAGAAAAACGTTGTGATTAGTGGAGTTTAACTTTGGGACCTGGGTGTAACCAGAATCAAGTGTAAGTGTGTGTGTGTGTGTGTGTGTGTGTGTGTGTGTGGGTGTGGGTGTGGGTGTGTGTGGTGCCAGTTAATTACCTTTGAAGAACTGCTGTAGAGTTTAATTTTGGAATACTGGAGTTACATGTAGGCTTTAACCCTACCTACACAGTTATTCAACTACTCTCAAAGAGTGTAAGAGGAGAATCAAGTGAGCTAAAATTAGCAATGAAAAAAATATGGCTAAAGATAGCAAAATCAATGCCCAAAGGTTCTTTAAATACATTTATAAAAGCTTAACAAAGAGATGCCCAGAGTGAGAAACAATTACTGGATGTAGGAAAAAAAGAGATGATAGTAAATAAACATTTTGTTCTTCAATAGTTACAAGCAAATATAATTACTAGAGCTGTGCTTTTGGAAAAACCAAATGTGAAAATGCAATGAATGAGTCAAGTTTTGGTTTGGTTTGTTGCACTAAACACCAAAACATTAACTCATCTGAAAAGTTTCTGATCACTTGTTTTGGCAAATAGCATGCACTATTTGCTGAAATGAAAAAAAAGAAACACACACCCCTCTCAAAACGAAATTTGATTAGAAACCGGCCTCAAACGAAATAGCTTGAACTAATTTTTTTTTTTTTTTACCTGTACACCTCATATATATTCGGGTCGATACAGTAAGGCCGCGTTAGAAAGAGTGCAGCAGTGCCGGGCGCACCCTCGTTTGCCCCACGCACTGTTCTGATCACATACCGCTCGATACTCTATTTAAATTGCTTGCAGTGCACCCAGGATACTGTATAGGCCCTTAATACAGCGCCTATACAGTATCCTGGGTGCACTGGTACCTGTCATTTCAAATGACATTTGAAATGACAGGTACCAGGAAGTGGATCCCAACTTTAACCCAGGAAAACCTAAAAACCGAAAATCCCCTCCTCCCAAAGCGGCTCGACATGTGCCAACTTACCTTTTGTTGCTTTTCAGCCCCTTCCCTTCTCTGCCACCCTCCGGAGGGAGCAACCGGCGGTGAAAGCGGCTCGCAGCGGTCCCCCCCGCGCAGGTCCCGGTTCTCCTGGCTCGGCAACAGCAGTACAACAGCTAGGGCTCCATCCGGCTTGCAGCGTTCCTCCCCCCCCCGCGCAGGTCCCGGTTCTCCTGGCTCAGCGTGAAGTGAGAGCCCACTGTTCTGTGCCTTCTCCGGCACGAGTGAAGCGAAGCGAAGCGTTCTTTCGTTGGCCGGAGCACCCGTCGATTTGGGCGCTCCGGCCAACAAAAGCACATAGACGGGCGCGCGTGACGCACGCCGTGACGTGCGTCACGCGCCAACAAAAGAACGCTTCGCTTCACTCGTGCCGGAGAGGGCACAGAACAGTGGGCTCTCACTTCACGCGGAGCCAGGAGAACCGGGACCTGCGCGGGGGGGGGGAGGAACGCTGCAAGCCGGATGGAGCCCTAGCTGTTGTACTGCTGTTGCCGAGCCAGGAGAACCGGGACCTGCGCGGGGGGGACCGCTGCGAGCCGCTTTCGCCGCCAGCTGCCCCCTCCGGAGGGTGGCAGAGAAGGGAAGGGGCTGAAAAGCAACAAAAGGTAAGAAAACAACAGAAAGTAATGTCGAGTCGCTTTGGGAGGAGGGGAGGAGGGGATTTTAGAGGTTTCCTTTTGGGGGAAAGTTTGCCGCCTACCCTTACCCCTGCCTCTAACGCAGGGGTAAGGGTAGGCGGTAAGTTAGCAGGTGAAATGCGGGGCAAAATAGCGATAGTCGGGGCGCGCGTTACTGTATGGTAGGGAATAGCTAATTTGATCGTTTACATCTGATATACATGCCGCGTGCGGAAGGGATTACCCGGGGATTTAAAGAGGCGGTAAGGATGGGTTAAAGGGGATTGGGGATCGCAGGAAGGGCTAACGCGGCCGGAAAGTGAGTAGAAAGCGGGTTAGGAGCGGGGTAACCGCGGCCCCACTTTACTGTATCGAGCTGATTGTTAGGTCACAAAGTTTTAAGAGTATTAGAAATATGTGGAATATCAAAGCACAATGATTTTGCATTGTTAGTAAGCATTTAATGTAATTAAGCTCTGACATCCTTTTCTCTAGTACTCTGGTGGAATACCTTCAGGGGGCGGATCTTTAATGAAACAGGGTGAGGCAGCAAGATTGTCCCCTGAAACCTTCCTGCCACAGCTGCCTCACCCTGCATTCTGCACATGTGTGTAAGAGACTGCCTGTATATGTGTGTGTGAGAGAGGTTAAAGTTTGTGCACCCTCAACTAAACCTCAACAATCTCAGGATGACTGGAAATCTATAGTTCCCAGCTTTTCTTTAGCTTTGATAGTTTTAATTATTGGATGTGTACCTGCTGTTTTGAAATGTTTTATTAGTGTTTGGTAATATTTTAAACATTTGTATATGTGTTTTTAATTATTGACTGCTGTTCTACTTATCAACTGATCTGACATTCTTTTTATTGGTATCTTTAATGTTTTATATTTCTTGATAGTGTTTGCATTGCAAACCAAAGTTTGGATCCTTGTAATTTCCAGTTCAGTTTTTCTCCTCACGTTTCAATTTATATTTTATGGTCTCTTTATTCTGTATTTGGCGAGAGTCTGTCTGTGTTCTACATGTGTGATTGAGTTAGATATTCTGCTAAAATGTGCCACACCCTGGGGGGGAGGGGGCACCACTTCATCCCTTGCCTGAAGCAGCAGATTACCTTGAGCCGCCCCTTGGTCGGAATAGGAGGGGAAAAGAATCAATATTTCAGGGTTAAAGTCTGCATGTAACTTGTTCATGCAGACGTCAGCCAGAATTTTCAAAACAAAATTATATGCATGTTTGCTTTGAACGTGCTCTGATAATTGACCTTCGTATCTGCATAGATTAACTTGTGCAAAATTACACCTTCTCTTTGGATGGCTTAACTTATGCAGGTTAACTTTCATGCACGCTTTTTATAACAAAAAAGTATGCACGTACGTTCCAACTTTGTAGCCTGGAATACCTCTCTGCCATTTCACATAAAAGTATGCATGTGACCAGGTTACGGGCAGTGCATACTTTCATGCACCCAAGAGCCATTTACATGCATGAAACTAGTGAGGCTTTCTCTGTCCCTTCTGCTTTCATTATTTTGAATGCTCTCCTCTTCTCACACATTTGCATCGCCTCTTAAAGGCAGTCAGTAGTAACACAACAGAAGAATCATTTCTGTCCAGGCCTTTCTGCCTTCTTTAACACAAGGTTGTATGTACATAGGAGCTGCCAAGGACTCTAAGAACTCAGAGGCCTTGTGTACTCTGAGGGAAGGTGTGACAACTAGTTCCATGCATGGGATTGGTCCATTATGAGATGCACATTACAATGTGTAATGTTTGGCCGGTTGAGGGGAAGGCTCGCAACCGGCCATACCCGCCCCAGGCTGCCGCCGATCTACCCCAACACCATGCTCTGTCTTCGCAGAGTGAACACTGCCACTCCTACACACGCACTTTCACACCAGGTTTAAAGGCTTTGCGGCAGGAAACCCTATGAGGCACTGCTGGATGATATCACTAGACTGTTGTCTTCTCCTTAGGTTGTCAGGCTTATACTGGGTAGACCTACTAATTTATTAGTTTTGTCTGTTTCACTGTTATCTGTTTGGTTTGCTTTTACTGCTTCCACTGTGAATGTTTAATTGTTGCCCACCGAGCTTTGTAGATCAATGGGCTAGAAATTTGTCAAATAAATAAATAAATAATTAGAAGCCCCCTACAAGTACCCAGCAGTCCTGCTTCTCGGCACCTCAGCAACAGGTCCTCCTGCTCTGCAATGCGTGTTGCTTTTCCCTGTGCCTTGTCTCGCTATTCCTGTGTCTTGTCTTGTTGCCCTGTGCCTGCCTTGTTTTCCTGCTGTCTTGCCTTGCCTTATCTGTGCCCTTGCCTTGTCCATCCTGTCTTGTCCCTCAGTGTCTTGTCTCTGTCTGTCTGGTTTGTCTTGGCCTGATTCTCTGGTTCTGACTTCTGCCTTGGATTCTGACCTCGTTCCTAGATTGTTGCCTTTTCCTGACCCTTGGCCTGGACCCGGACCACATCTTCTCACTGCCTACATTGACCACCACCCATACCTGGACTCTCTCTGATTGCTCCTTAAAAAGATACTCGCCTAAACCCTGCCAGCCCTTGGTACCAAAAGGCTCAACCCATAGGGAATGGGGATGGTACAGGTGAAGCTCCAAATCCAGTTCCAGTAGGGCATGTCTACCAGCTGTCAGCCTAGTTGGTTCTCCTACTAGGCTGGTCCATCTCGCCACAGCACAAGGGCTCACAATCATGATGCAATGAATGAATGCACTGGTTTTTTGCAGCCCAGAATAGTAAACTTTCTCAAAATGTTTTTGTTGAGTGGGGGGAATTGTGTCTGCATTTTAAAGGGATATCATGTCACAGAAATTCTTAGTCAATAGTTTTGTATTTATTTTGTGTTGTCCCTGTGCACGAGTATCACCCTGCGTGCAGATACCAGCAAACTGGTTAAAAAAACAGGAAACAGAGAGTAGGATTACTCACAGTGGAGAAAGGTAAACAATGGAGTGCCTCAGGGATCTGTACTTGGACCGGTGCTTTTTAATATATTTATAAATGATCTGGAAAAGTGTATGATGAGTGAGGTGACCAAATTTGCAGATGATATGAGATTATTCAGAGTAGTTAAATCACAAGCGGTTTGTAATAAATTGCAGAACATTGTAAGATTGTAAGTACCACACTTACATTGTAAGACATTGTAAGTACCACACTCCAAATCCATGAGGCACATAACCGCCAGAGACAGGGCTTTCTCCACTGCAGGACCAACACTGTGGAATTCCATCCCACCAGATTTGCGACAGGAACCCTGCCTTCCCACATTTAGGAAAAGACTCAAAACGTGGCTATTCATGAAAGCCTTTCCAGAACTAAACTGAACCTATTCCACTATTAACTAGTCGCTCAGACTTTGCCTTAATCATGGTAATTAATATCTCTACCTCATAAGGGCAATTCATTAATGCTTTAAGCACATGGACTGGCATATATGTTCTCTCTACTTATACCCCTGCTTCTTTTCTATGCTCCAAGTTGTATTACTCCCTTGTTTTATTGTAACTGCATTCCTTAGCCTTTTCTTGTTTAATGTTTTTACTATTACTACTATTATTATTACTATTATTATTACTTAGATCAATGTTATTTTTTGCCTTCTGTTCCCTATCTACTTGTTAATTGTAAACCGACATGATGCGATATTTATCGCGAATGCCAGTATAGAAAAAAATTAAAATAAATAAATAAATAAAAATAAGATTGTACATCCAAATGGCAGATGAAATTTTATATGGGCAAGTGCAAGGTATTGCACATAGGGAAAAATAACCCTTGCAGTAGTTACACAATTTTAGGTTCCATATTAAGAGCTACCATCCAGGAAAGAGATCTAGGTGTCATAGTGGATAATACATTGAAATCCTTGGCTCATTGTGCTGTGGCGGTCAAAAAAACAAACAGAATATTAGGAATTATTAGGTAGGGAATGGCAAATAAAATGGTGGATATCATAATGCCTCTGTATCACTCCATTGTGAGACCACACCTTGAATACTGTGTATAATTTTGGTCGCTGCATCTCAAAAAAGATACAGTTGCAGTGGAGAAGGGTGACCAAAATGATAAAAGCCATGGAACGGCTCCCCTATGAGGAAAAGCTAGAGGTTAGGACTGTTCAGTTTGGAGAAGAGATGGAAGAGGGAGGATGAGAGAGGTCTATAAAATCACGAAAAGACAAATGGGTAAATGTGAATTGGTTATTTACTCTTTCAGATAATAGAAAGAGTAGGGGGCATTCCATAAAGTTAGCAAGTATCATATTTAAAACTAAATCAGAGAAAATTCTTTTTCACTCAATGCACAATTAAGCTCTGGAATTCATTGCCAGAGGATGTGGTTAAAGAAGCTAGTGCTTGTACATAATTTAGAAATGTTCACGTTTCTCCCTCCCCTGCGTCCAATATACCTCTACCTTGCTCTTCTCCCTCCCCGTCACCCTACCACTGTTGTTTTTACTATAAGTTATTTGTAAAGCCTGTTATTTGTAAAGCCTGTTGCTGAATTTTGCTGTTTCAGTGTAAACCGATCAGATGTTCCAAACGATGAGCGGTATATAAAAACCACTAATAAATAAATAAAATAATAAAAATAGATGGGTTTAAAAAAAGTTTGGATAAGTTCCTGGAGGAGCCACTTCTTGTTACCAGCATTAGTAGCATGTGATCTATTTAATGTATAGGTACTTGCCAGGTACGTGTGTCGTGGATTAGCCATTGTTGGAGACAGGATACCACGCTTGATGGACCCTTGGTATGACCAAGTATGGCATATCTTATGCTCTTATGTTTTAGATCAAGTGGGTAATATCCTCATCTTCAAACTGAGGGCCCATCTATTCCAAGGCCATCAACAGGTTAATGAGTTGGGAGCTCATTCTTTTTGTATTTCAAACATGAGAGTTAATGAATTCGAGACAGAATTTATTTGCAGGAAAGAAAAAAATGAATATTCTGTACTGAGTGGCATCTCTGTCCTTCTATCATTTATATGGATTTGTGGCTACAGGAAGCTCAGTTGCTGAGAGCGTTTAAGTTCTTTGTTCGGCTCACATCTGCATTTCCCTGTCTTTCTCTCTTTGCAGGACTCCAATCAAACCTGATTTCCTCTGTCTCTGTTGGGAGCTCCTTGCAAAGCATTTGGAAGACGCTGTACCTGGCCCACATTAGCTGTGACATGCTTTCTGTAGTGATGTGATGGAAGTGTAAGGGCTGTCAGCCTTAATCAGGAAGGGGCACCTTGAGTGCTAGCTACTGCCTTTCAATTCTTTGGTGGAATACACAGGGGTCATTGATCTCTCATGTCTGCATATCTTTCCAGCACCCTGAGGCAAGTCCAGGAAAAGGAGAAGAACTAGAAATCATGCACATTAATGCAGACAGACTGCTAAAATTTGTTGAGATTGATGAAACTTCCATGTCCAAACGAAAGGGCTTTTGGGATTTATTTTTTTTACATAGTAATTAAATTTCAGAAGACTCGCCCTGCTTTTCTCATGACTGACCCCATCTAGATCTAGAGAGGCAAATGATGTGTGGAAGGTTGAATGGGTTGGGGGTGGGGAGGGGCACAGGAACAATCTTAAAATGGTGGAAGAGGAGTTTTAATGTCCGGATTAGTGAGTCTGAAATGGTCACAAGAAGGACAATTTTCAAATCTATTTATATAGGTAAAAGCATCTGAAAATGGTCCTTCCCCAATCTGGAATAACCTGTACATTTTTAACCACATTTCCAGGTGGCATTCGCGGAGGGGGGTGTGATCATGCCATACTGGGTCAGACTACAGGTCCATCAAGCCCAGCATCCTGGCTCCAATCCAGGTCACAAGTATCCAGCAGGATCCCTAAGAATAGATCCATCTTTCTTGCCTATAACCAGTGGCTATATCTAGTCTACATGGCCAATAATGGTTTATAGATTTTTCCTCCAGGAACTTGTCCAGACTTTAGAATCTCAGCTATGCCAACTGCTTTCACCACATCCTCTGCAACAAATTCCAGGAATTTCAGGAAAGATGCTAAGATGATTCACCTCATTTTTAGCTAACCATGCACAGCAGGTAAAAATACATAATCAAACATTGGACTGACACTTTATGGAAGCTGGTGTTCCACAGGGATCAGTGTAGGCTGTGTTTAATATACTGCATGTCTGCGCCCAGTCTGTAGCCTTCTTGCTAATTTGGGAGTGGGTTACAGACAGTACGCCAATGAGATCCAGTTTTTCATGCCCATCGCAACTACATTATCTGAAGCATTGGATGCTGTGAGTAAATATTTAAGCACTATCAGAAAATGGCACTCAATATTGGGAAACCAGAGGTGATAATATTGCGTAGATTCTCATTAAATAACACCCCTACATCTTTTCAATTTGAGGAATGGGTGATTACCGTCTCCCAGCAAAAAAAAGAATTTAGGGGTTCAATTAGAATAGGATCTGCCATTACAGTAACAAATAAAGGTGGTTACAACAAGTGCTTTAACTTATGCCTCCTGCGAGGCTTAAACCCATACTTGTCTGCTGCTAACCTCCTTACTGCTGTGCAGTCATTAGTACTTTCAAAATTAGACTATTTCAACTCATTTTACATTGGCATGCCAGCAGTTACATTGAAATGCCTTCAGGCAGTGCAGAATGCAGCTGCGAGAATGATATCTGGACCTAGAAAATTTGATTGTATTCTCCCAGTCTTGCGATCTTTACACTGGTTCCCCAGATTGTGGAGGATCTAGTTTAAAATAGTAACACTGATCTACCATGCATTAAGTGATGAAACTATGGTATGCACATTAATGAGTTCGCTGCTGAAAAGTTATAAACCTTCAAGCGCATTGAGATCGCTGGGGCGGAATTTGCTGCATTACCCTTCACCTCAGCAAACGCGTCTAGCTGAGACCAGAGAGAGAAGATTTTTTTGTTGCAGGTCTGCTTAAGTGGAATAGTGGATCGGATGATATTAGATCTATGACGTGCCGATTTATTTTTTAGAAAACATGTAAAAGTGATTAATTTTAAACAAATATAGTGTGTAAGTGGAATCTGATATATTTTTTAGTAGCATTGTTGGTTGCTGAGCAGGATGAGTCGACGAGCGTTTTATTTGCCAGAGTTATGTGTTTGTGTTGATATATGCTTTTTTATGTATATATGACTGTACATTGCCAAGTACTTTGGATTGAACAGGCTAGAAATTCTTTTAAAATTACATTTATATTACATTTTCTATCTGCATAAAAAGCACATGCAAGTGTCCGCAGATACTTTGTATTGGTAGCAGCATTCAAAATGAAAGTATGTGCTAGGGATGGGCTATTGTTTGAAATGAATTGGTACAGTGCAATGAATGAGTCCATTTTTGTTTCATTTGTGCACCCCCAAAACACTGGAGGGGTTCCACAAATATGAACAAAAATTTTTGACTCATTCATTTATGCTTCCCATTCATAAACGCAAATATGGCAAATTCAGGTCCATGGTTGTGCACTGCTAATCACACAAACAAATGGTAACTATAGTATCCAACTCTTGCCTGTGTGACATCACAGCCTCCTAGAAGCTAAGGCAGGACAAGTTGGTAAGGAAACCAGATGGCGGACAAATCCCGGTGAAGTATCTTTTTAGCTAGTCTATTGCTAACATCTGGATCAAATGATACTGACATCTGAACTGACAACCCACTGAAAGGTCTGAACATATGCAAGAAAGTCTCTAGTTCCTCTCTATCACTTAGTAGAGAAGGATATGTTTTTGAGAGTTCAAAGATTTTTTTTTAAAAGTTGGCTTTGGCACTGATAAAGGGTTGTTTCTGATCTTCTCTGCTGCAGTGATTTCACTCAATGAATCAGAGAGAGAGGCAGTGGCACTGCTTGCTTTCTCTAATCACTGGAGGAGGATAGGAATATAGAGCAGAGATTGAAGCAGTGCTAGTGATTTTTTGTCTCTGTCTGAATATCTAACATAGTACAGTGCAGTACAGTGAGGCTAGCAGAGCCAGTGAAGTGAAGAAGAGTCTTATTTGGCTGCCAGCCTTCTTGGTTTTGTTTACAGTATTTTTATGTGTGGAAAATGAGTCAGTCAGCAGTGCACATACATACACTATCTGTAAATGTGTTAGAGACAAGCATTTTTGTACACAGAATGATACTCTGAGTAGTGGTACAGTATCAAGAAATTAAAATCATTTGTGAAATCAAAACCTCCAGAAGGCATTTCAAATTCCATCATGCCACTGAGAGGAAAGGGCAGAACAGGAAATGGCAGAGGGAGAAGATATGCTGCATTACCAGCACAGCAGCAGCAAGAAAAAATAGCAGTTGTGCCCCTAAATTGAAAAGAAACGTTTTAAACCAAAGAATGAATGGAGTAGATGCCAGCTCAAAGCAGAAGAAATTTGGAGAACATGTACCACCAGCCTGTTCTTCTCCCTCTTGTTTTGGAGCAGTGGGAAAAGGTGGGACAGCTATTCAAGGATGGCATTAATAGTGCAGGGGGATGGACAGCGGCAGCAGAAATGCAAATGCCAAAGCCAGCAGTATGCTCTTCAGTCTCTATGGATACTGCTTATGAGACAATGGAGGCAGTATTTTCAACAACTGATTCTGAGGAAGAATCTTGTCTGGGATTCTATGAATCAAAAATTGCAGAGCTAGTAGCTGAAAAAAATGTAGAGGTTTAGTCAGTAGCATCTTAGCCTCCAGGTCAGTGATAGGGGAGATAGATGATACTAATAGTGTTGAAACCAACCCTCTGTAAGAGCAGGAAATGCAGATAGAGAATGGGAGGGATGTCACTGGGCCTTTTCCTCAGAGTCCACCCTCAACCTCAACTCCAAGATACTCAAAACAACTCACAGTAAATATCAATATTCATTCCCTTATGTACAATTCTGGTCGCCGCATCTCAAAAAAGATAGAATTGCGATGGAGAAGGTACAGAGAAGGGCTACAAAAATGATAAGGTGAATAGAACAGCTCCCCTATGAGGAAAGACTAAAGAGGTTAGGACTTTTCAGCTTGGAGAAGAGACGACTGAGGGGGGATATGATAGAGGTGTTTAAAATCATGAGAGGTCTAGAACGGGTAGATGTGAATCGGTTATTTACTCTTTCGAACAGTAGAAAGACTAGGGGGCACTCCATGAAGTTAGCATGGGGCACATTTAAAACTAATCGGAGAAAGTTCTTTTTTACTCAACGCACAATTAAACTCTGGAATTTGTTGCCAGAGGATGTGGTTAGTGCAGTTAGTATAGCTGTGTTTAAAAAAGGATTGGATAAGTTCTTGGAGGAGAAGTCCATTACCTGCTATTAAGTTCACCTAGAGAATAGCCACTGCCATTAGCAATGGTAACATGGAATAGACTTAGTTTTTGGGTACTAGCCAGGTTCTTGTGGCCTGGATTGGCCACTGTTGGAAGCAGGATGCTGGGCTTATTGGACCCTTGGTCTGACCCAGTATGGCATTTTCTTATGTTCTTATGTTTTTCTTATATAAACAGAATAAAAACTGTACATTACAGAAGAGGTGGGAATGGATCCTAGGCTATGAAAAAGGGAAGGATTAAAATTTTGCACACACTTCTAGAATGGAATTTACATTATAAAAGCATTTCGTTTAAAAGAATATTTTCATCTAATCTAGAAAGTCCCTAAATTTAGAAGACTTTCTATTGTGTCTATTGAAATGCCTTGAAAATAGGACCCACAGATTATTTTGCAAGGAATCCCTTAGTTTTAAGTTCTTGTCTGACCAGTTGAGATCTGGATGTCTAATTATTTTAAATTAGAATTTTAGAGGGACCATTATAGTGTGGGATTATTTTGGGTTAGAAAGGCATATATATCCACATACGAATGAAGGAGTAGCCTAGTGTTTAGAGCAGCAGTCTGTAAACCAAAGAAGCCAGGATTCAGATCCTACTAAGGACTAGGGGGCATTCCATGAAGTTAGCAAGTAGCACATTTAAGACTAATCAGAGAAAATTATTTTTCACTCAATGCACAATAAAGCTCTGGAATTTGTTGCCAGAGGATGTGGTTAGTGCAGTTAGTGTAGCTGGGTTCAAAAAAGGTTTGGATAAGTTCTTGGAGGAGACATTCATTAACTGCTATTAATCAAGTTTACTTAGGGAATAGCCACTGCTATTAATTGCATCAGGACTATGGGAACTTCTTGGTATTTGGTAGGGATGTGAATCGTTTTCCATATCGTCTTAACGATAGAAATCGTGTGGCAGGGCAAGAAAATCGTCTTAGGCACGATTTTTTAGTTAAAAAATCGTTAAAAATCGTTTTTTCCGATTAGTGCGCACTAACTCGAGTTAGTGCGCACTAACTGGGAGTTAGTGCGCACTAACTGAAAATGATACAATTTGACACTTTTCAGGTCAGTTAAGGTCAGTTTAGGAATGAATATGTATTCCTATTGGCTGCCCTCTTATTTATTCATGTTACCAAGTTTCCTACTGACAGTATATGGGGGATGGGAAATGGAAACAGTTGGTAGCTTGACAAAACAAGTAATGTGATCAGTCAATGTGACTAGAACTTGTGCCCTAACCCTGATACCAGGGGTATTGTGATCTTCCTGCACACAGTGACCTATCCCTATTAATACCAGGAGTGTTGTGATCTTCCTGCACACAGTGCCCTATCCCTAATACCAGGGGTGTTGTGATCTTCCTGCACACAGTGCCCTATTCCTGATACTGGGGGTGTTGTGATCTTCCTGCACACAGTGCCCTATTCCTGATACCGGGGGTGTTGTGATCTTCTTGCACACATCCCGATATCAGGGATAGGGCACTGCATGCAGGAAGATCACAACACTCCTGGTATTAATAGGGATAGGGCACTGCATGCAGGAAGATCACAACACTCCTGGTATTAATAGGGATAGGGCACTGCATGCAGGAAGATCACAACACCCCTGGTATCAGGGATAGGGCACTGTGTGCAGGAAGATCACAATACCCCGGAGGAGTGAGGGTCAGGCAGCTCCCCCCTGTCTGTGAAGCCAGCCTCTCACTAGTAATGCAGGGAGGGAGCTGTCTCAGACTTCACCATCCTCCCCCCCCCCTTACCCACACACCATTCACTAGCTGGGACATGGGGGAAGTCAGGAGTGAGGGTCAGGCAGCTCCCCCCTGTCTGTGAAGCCAGCCTCTCACTAGTAATGCAGGGAGGGAGCTGTCTCAGACTTCACCATCCACCCCCCCCCCCCCTCACCCACACACCATTCACTAGCTGGGACATGGGGGAAGTCAGGAGTGAGGGACAGGCAGCTCCCCCCTGTCTGTGAAGCCAGCCTCTCACTAGTAATGCAGGGAGGGAGCTGTCTCAGACTTCACCATCCTCCCCCCCCCCCCCTCACCCACACACCATTCACTAGCTGGGACATGGGGGAAGTCAGGAGTGAGGGTCAGGCAGCTCCCCCCTGTCTGTGAAGCCAGCCTCTCACTAGTAATGCAGGGAGGGAGCTGTCTCAGACTTCACCATCCTCCCCCCCCCCCCCCCTCACCCACACACCATTCACTAGCTGGGACATGGGGGAAGTCAGGAGTGAGGGTCAGGCAGCTCCCCCCTGTCTGCGAAGCCAGCCTCTCACTAGTAATGCAGGGAGGGAGCTGTCTCAGACTTCACCATCCTCCCCCCCCCCTCACCCACACACCATTCACTAGCTGGGACATGGGGGAAGTCAGGAGTGAGGGTCAGGCAGCTCCCCCCTGTCTGTGAAGCCAGCCTCTCACTAGTAATGCAGGGAGGGAGCTGTCTCAGACTTCACCATCCTCCCCCTCCCCCCCCTCACCCACACACCATTCACTAGCTGGGACATGGGGGAAGTCAGGAGTGAGGGTCAGGCAGCTCCCCCCTGTCTGTGAAGCCAGCCTCTCACTAGTAATGCAGGGAGGGCGCTGTCTCAGACTTCACCATCCTCCCCCCCCCCCCCCCTCACCCACACACCATTCACTAGCTGGGACATGGGGAAGTCAGGAGTGAGGGTCAGGCAGCTCCCCCCTGTCTGTGAAGCCAGCCTCTCACTAGTAATGCAGGGAGGGAGCTGTCTCAGACTTCACCATCCTCCCCCCCCCCCCTCACCCACACACCATTCACTAGCTGGGACATGGGGGAAGTCAGGAGTGAGGGACAGGCAGCTCCCCCCTGTCTGTGAAGCCAGCCTCTCACTAGTAATGCAGGGAGGGAGCTGTCTCAGACTTCACCATCCTCTCCCCCCCCCCCCTCACCCACACACCATTCACTAGCTGGGACATGGGGGAAGTCAGGAGTGAGGGTCAGGCAGCTCCCCCCTGTCTGTGAAGCCAGCCTCTCACTAGTAATGCAGGGAGGGAGCTGTCTCAGACTTCACCATCCTCCCCCCCCCCCCCCTCACCCACACACCATTCACTAGCTGGGACATGGGGAAAGTCAGGAGTGAGGGTCAGGCAGCTCCCCCCTGTCTGCGAAGCCAGCCTCTCACTAGTAATGCAGGGAGGGAGCTGTCTCAGACTTCACCATCCTCCCCCCCCCCCTCACCCACACACCATTCACTAGCTGGGACATGGGGGAAGTCAGGAGTGAGGGACAGGCAGCTCCCCCCTGTCTGTGAAGCCAGCCTCTCACTAGTAATGCAGGGAGGGAGCTGTCTCAGACTTCACCATCCTCCCCCCCCCCCCCCCCCTCACCCACACACCATTCACTAGCTGGGACATGGGGGAAGTCAGGAGTGAGGGTCAGGCAGCTCCCCCCCTGTCTGTGAAGCCAGCCTCTCACTAGTAATGCAGGGAGGGAGCTGTCTCAGACTTCACCATCCTCCCCCCCCCCCCTCACCCACACACCATTCACTAGCTGGGACATGGGGGAAGTCAGGAGTGAGGGTCAGGCAGCTCCCCCCTGTCTGTGAAGCCAGCCTCTCACTAGTAATGCAGGGAGGGAGCTGTCTCAGACTGGTATCAGGGTTAGGGCACTGTGTGCAGGAAGATCACAACACTCCTGGTATTAATAGGGATAGGGCACTGTAAGAGATGACTGTAGTAGATTGAATAAAGATCTGATGTTTCTGCTCTCCTCACACCAAACAAAAACAACACACAAGCAGAGAAGCCCTTCTTACAAAGCTGAGCTAGTGAGTTAAGTAGGAGGAAAAGTAAACATACTGGTGCCAGTGTGGCTACTTAAAAAATACACTTACCAACAATCAATTACATATATTTGAACTGTGTACAGTTCCAGCCAGGACCACCTTTCTAAAATGCACAGTGATTGGCAAATTCAACATGCACTAGCATTTCAGGTGCCTGCTAACAAAAATAATAAACAAACAAGTTCTAGTCACGTGAGTGCTGATCATTACATTACTTTTTTTGTCAAGCTTCCAACTGTTTCCATTTCACATCCCCCCAACCATATTGGTAACATCAATAGATAAGAGCACAGCCAGCCAATAGGAATACATACATACATATTCATTCCTAAGTGACCTTTACTGACCTGGGAAGTGTGAACACTTTGTTTCATTTTCTGTTGGTGTTCGTTAGTTTCCAGTTCCATTTCCCATCCCCCCAACCATCACCTCAGTGGTAACCTTGGTAATATCAATAGATAAGAGGGCAGCCAGCCAATAGGAACTCATATTCATTCCTAACTGACCTTCAGTGACCTGGAAAGTGTTTATTTGTATCATTTTCAGTTAGTGCGCACTAAATCGAGTTAGTGCGCACTAACGGGGAGTTAGTGCGCACTAACTCGAGTTAGTGCGCACTAACACGATTTAACGATTTTTAACGATAAATCGTTAGAATTTCTATTGTATCGTGTTCTATAACGATTTAAGACGATATAAACATTATCGGACGATAATTTTAATCGTTGAAAAACGATTCACATCCCTAGTATTTGGGTACTTGCCAGGTTCTTGTGGCCTGGTTTGGCCTCTGTTGGAAACAGGATGCTGGGCTTGATGGACCCATGGTCTGACTCAGCATGGCAATTTCTTATGTTCTTAGTTCAATTCCATATGGACTAGAAATTCTTACTAGGTGGATTTAATACCTACCCACGAATACCAACTCTATAATCATTCTTTGTCATGTATTTGCTGAATCTAATGAATGTCACTTTGTAAACTGTTGTGATCTACACAAGGAAAGACGGTATATAAAATGTCTAAAAAAAATAAAAAACTCCAGTGCCAACATCAGCCTCAAGATTGCAGAGAAGAGACCGTGCAAGACATTCCTGGCTGGAGGCATTTTAAAGTGAGGGAGGACCAGTGTTTTACTCAATGCATTCACTGCAGTAAGTATATCAGTTGAGGGAAGCTACTGGGGCATCTGACAAATGCTGGTCTACAGCATCACCTGCAGAAGCAATACCCACCACTAGCACTGGCATCAGCGGAGGGTTGCCCGGGGACTCTTTCTACCAGTCATAGTAAAAGCCAGAGGAAAAGGGTTGAAAAGGGGAAAACCTTTCCCCAAGCTGATCCCACAGCCCCTTCTTCCAGTCAGGTGGCAAGTCAGCAGTCCTCTGCCATGCATCTGTGGCAGCCCGACCCCACCACAAAGGAAATTAGTTGGTGTCCTGTATCCCTGTCCCGGGCCAAGAGGCAAGCAGTATTAAAAGTAGTAATGAGGTACATCAGAGAAATGATTGCCCTGGTTGACCAGCCCCAGCAGGTAGCAAAGAACTCCAATTACAAAGTCTCCTCCAGGACTACATTTAATGGGCAAGTTATCCCCACCCTGTACAACCAGTGTCATAGCTGCATGCAGGTGCAGCTGGCTAAGGCAGAGGGGAGTATCATGCATTTCACCAGTGATATCTAGACCAGCATGAATGCTACGCACACTTGCGTCTCCCTGACGGCACACTCGTGGGTCCTGGCCAAGGCAGGGGTAAACAGGAGCTCTAGCAGGGACTGAGCATCTAGTTGCAGGAGGGCTGTGCTGTACACCCAGGTTATGGATAGCTGTCAATTCTCGTGCAATATTCTATCTTCCATAGGAAAACTGCCAGAGGGTTGGCAGCTAGATCTGAGAGTCAGGAGTCTTCAGGTAGCTTTCTTTGTGACAGAAAGTGGTAAAAATATGATAAAGGCAATAGACATTAGGGGCTTTCAGGGTATCTACTGCTTTGCACACTTGCTGCTCCCGGCAGAGAGGGATGCCCTAGTGCTGGAGCCCAAGGACCATGGGAAAATATTCCTGAAGAAGATGACAGAGAGATGCAGGCAAATAGTGGAGCATTTCCTTCGAAGCATGGGAAATAGGGAAGGAGCAGCTTCTCCATGAGAAGCAGGAAGAATCTGGTATGCTTCATAAGCATCTGATTTAAGATGTTGGCACCCACTGGAATTCCACATGTCTGATGCTGCAGAAGTTAGAGGAGCATGGGACACCCTTCATAATCTGTCTCTGGAAACAGAGTTAGGTATGGATCACCCCAGAGGCATCATGATTGGGTAGTGATGAGGCAGCTGATACAAATCCTGAAGGCCCTTCAAGGACGCCACAGAGGATTTGAGTTCCAGAAGCGCCTGGGAAGGGTGATAGTCATAGCAGCAAGAGGGAATGGAAGCAGCAGGTTCAAGAGAGACTGAAACCTCTGACAGAAAACAATACAAACATGCTTGCCATACTTTCTGATTCATAGATAAAAAGGAGTCTTGCCCTCCAGTCTCACAAACACGAAGGTGATACTGGCAGCAAAGGTGTGTAATAGGGATGTGCAGAGGGACGCCATACTTTGCATTCGGGATTCGTATTCGTTGGGGGGGCAGATACGTTGCATTCGGCAAGGGGGGCCCCCAATACGTACATGCGTTAATTCTTATTCGTTTCCCGGCTAAAATTGAATTAAGTACAAACCCCCACCCTCCTGACACCACCCCCAAGACTTACCAAAACTCCCTGGTGGTCCAGCGGGGGGTCCGGGAGCCATCTCCTGCACTCACACCCTTGGCTGCCGGTATTCAAAATGGCGCTGATAGCCTTTGACCTTCTATGTCACAGGGACTACCGGTGCCATTTGGTCAGCCCTTGTCACATGGTAGGAGCACAAGATGGCGCCGGCCATCCATTGCTCCTACCATGTGACAGGGACTGACCAATGGCACCGGTAGCCCCTGTGACATAGTAGGTCAAAGGCTATCAGCGTCATTTTGAATACCGGCAGCCGAGGGTGTGAGTGCAGGAAATGGCTCCCGGACCCCCTGCTGGACCACCAGGGAGTTTGTTTAAATTAGCTCCTTTAGGCGGCCGAATAATTCGGCAAAGATTCGTTGTATTAGTGGGGAATCGCGATACGTTTCGCTTCCCCACGAATACAACGAATATGGCCATATACGTTGCGGATTACAAATACGTAGGAAACAAATGCACACCCCTAGTGTGTAAACAGGAGTGCCAGAGGCAGAGGCACAGTGCAGATGTAGCACAGGAAAGAGTGGCCATCCCAGAGAGATCTGCAAGCAGGAGCAGCACCTTGTCAGCTACCCTCCCCCACCCCAACATGCTAAAGCCAGATTGCCCATACAGAATAATCTATCCTAGTACAGGCCATAGCTAAAGCAGCTGGCTTGAGACCTTCACGCCTCCCTAACAATGGGAATTTCTGTGGCATGCTATCTCATGGAGCGCATTGAGGACATAGACAAAGATGCGCCACCATATTGTGCACACAAATCTGTGGTCTGGCCAGACCTAGCCAAGGTGGTTCATCATTATCTTTGCTACTCGTCAACCAGCGTGGCCAGCGAATATGTTATTCTCAATGGCAGGGGACATCGTGAGCCCTCACCATTCCAGGCTGGTGCCAGATTTAATGGAAAAGTTGGAGTTTTTGAAAATCAGTCTGCCTTTGTTAGGTATTCCTGTAAAAGTGGCCTTGGTACTCTTCTGGTGATGCATTCCCAAAGGTTTCCTTAGAATTGATGATATCTCCCCAATTTTGTAGCCCAAAAGAGGCTGCAATGCTTCACCCATTGATTTAATAGTAAAATGAATGAACAAATAAAATGAATAAATGAAAATTGTTTTTGTTTGAAATGAACCAAATGAACAGAGGTGGCCTAATGAACAAACATTAAAATATGGCTTTGCACATGCCGAGCATATGCATACTTTAGCTTTGAAACTTGCAGGCTAAAAGTAGCCATAGACTTAAGACTTGCCTTACTGGGTTAGATCAAAGATCCTTCAAGCCCAGCATCCTGTTTCCAGTGCTTGTCAAGCCAGGTCACAAGAACCTGGCAGGATCCCAAGAGGTAGACAGATTCCAAGCTGCTTATCCCAAGAATAAGCAGTGAACTTTGTCCCAAAATGAACAGCTTGAAAATTGCATCCACTGAAAGTAATGCACTGGTTTTGGTAGTCACTGTATACCCCAGAAGTGTCATACTTCAGCTGTGGACCAGAAGCATTGCCATCTTATTAAAGGATTACCGCCGATGTCACACTACCGCTAGGAACATGTGGTCCTGCTTCTCCTCAGCAAATCAATAATTCAGATCCAAGGTCTCTGGTGTTCCCCTTTGCCTCAAAGCCATTTTACTGCTGCCGTTAGTCTAGTCTGTCTGTCTTCCTAACACGCCTGCTGGCACAACTACCTTCATCACTGAAATATTTATGATCCTGACAGCTGCAGGGGACATGTTATGAAGTTCTTTTTGTCAAATCCCATCTGCTAGGAAATGGTTTCATGCAGTGTCCATGTGTATGCTCCATGAGGTTACCCTTTTGGACAAGTAGCCTTTTGAGAGCATACAGAAGGACAACTTATGGTGGCCATCTGTTCTGCATTTGCATGGGCAATCCCACATTTATTGATTAAAATTATCCTTTTTCTGCTCTGTCCTCTGAAAATACTTCATCCAGTGACATGTCCTTCATGCCCACCATAGCATAAGATTAGTAGAGGCACAAGTGTTGTTTCTAGATCCACCATCAAGTGACACGGTTGTGGTGTATATTTTGAAGGATTTATGATAGAGCAATAGGGTCTCAAAGATCTCTCAAAGATCAACAAATCAACTTTTGTTCTGTTTGAATAGTTATCTTGATCCTTTTCATGCTCTCTGAGGACTTATAGAGTTGTTGATTATTTGGGGGAATTATTTCAGTGGAAACAGGCTGATTTGACATAGGTACATGGGGGGACACATTTCAAAGTATTCAGTTTGGCACAATACTGCAGGTGCTTTTCAACCTGCAGACTTGTGCCCACGTTTCGAAGTGAAGGCATGTGCGTTCTTTTGCTTTTAACCTTGCTGTGGCTATGACGTATTTATTACTACTTATTTACTTATTCAATTGACTGCTTCCCAGGAAAGACCATACCTGCAGACACTTACTCCTGCTTTTGATGCAGGTAGAAAATTGCTGGAAAATTATGCATGCAGATTTGTAAATGCCATTTAAGTGCATTCTCTTCTTTCCCTGACCTCAATGAGACCCCAGGAATGCCTCCTGTAAGTGTGGCTTAAACCACATGTACTTTGTGCCACACTGGGAAAAGGCAGGTTTCAGGCAATTGATTTGCAGGAGGAGCAAATCAATTCCTACCCACGTAAATGACTTTCAAATTCTTCTACAGGGTGGTTTCAAAGGGACTTCTGTGGCTAATGTAGTGCTTTACCTGCAGAAATGGCCCTCAAGAAAACTGTGCGACCGATATGCTTGTAAAATTATGTGCACACACAGTATGTGTGTACATTTACATGCGTAGGGGAGAGATGTTCTGGGGGGAGAGTCTAGACAGGGTTGGGGCTTATGCGCATACTTTTTTGTTTTAAAAGTATGACAGTAACTTTAAAGTGGGCATGCGGGTGCCCATAGACAAGTGTATATGGGCGCACAGCCAGATGCACTGAAATTTTATATCATGTGTGCATGTTATAAAATAGGCTGGGTGCGTGCATGTGTGTGCCTAATTTTAAGAGTGTATGTATCCATCAGGGAAATATTGAATTTGAGGCATGCAAGTGAGGGAATTTTATAACAGGCATGTGTCCAGGCCATGACCAGTTTCACCAGTTCATCCACCAGTTTAGCCAGTCTACCGCTAGGTTCTCAAAACCCCCCCTGGTTCTTTAGCCTGCACTCCCCGCAGTTATCCCAGACCCCCTCAAGCACTGCATAGATGCCTGGAAATAGTTGTATTCAGACTTACACCTCCTCCATAGCAGAAATAACTTTACGCTGAAAGAGACCTGGGCACGCACCCAGGTGCATAGCTGCATGCGTGCATATTTCTTGGCCCCGCCCTGGAACACCCATGCCCCACCCACATTCCACCCCATTGTTTTCCAAGGCAAGGTATTCGCGCATTGGTACCTGTGCACGCCTGTGGGCGCTTTATAAAATCGGGTGGACACATGCATGTGCTAGATGCGCGCCCATCTCCCGGTTTTGGCACGCGTCTGGCTTTTAAAATTCACCTTGAAATGTGTAAATTTACTCAGCAAAACTACATGCACCAAATAGTCTGTGTGATTGTGTGCATGAAATTTTGCAGGGATTACGTTCAAAGCGGGCTCATCTGGATACATTGGCATTGAAAACTGTTATAACTTATGCGTGTTTTGCCAGCTAACCTCCGCGCGAAGTTTCAAAATTACCCCTTTAGTGTTGAAAATGTCAGGAACTCCAGCAAAACAGACTGCAGGAACAACAATGATGGAAACTTGGAAGTAGTCTTATTATTAAGAAGAAATGACACTGGGGAAAGAAATTCCAACAATGTATTCCAAACTTCTTCACAAAATAACTTTTAAAAGTTGGGCCATCTCTAATGGCAGCTGGGTTCATAGACGGATGGAAGAGCACTCAATGATAATTGTCTCTCAGGGCATGGGGAGGGGAAACGAAGGGAGAGCATACCTAACTCAGTCATCAGCTATATATTTCAGATCCTTGGACATAGTTCCACATGGGCAACCACCCGCTCTCATTTCCAGGTCATCAATGGTTATCAGATGTAAGGAAACAAGGAACACTTCTGAAGACAAATTATTGTGTCATTGTAAAAGGACAAAACACAGCATTTTTGATGGCATAACCCACTGTTGCTGCTTAAACTGTTATATTCTAGTCATCCTGTGCAGAGTGTATTAATGGTCTAGCCAGGTGTGTACCGAGCTTGTTCCGGTGGGGAAGAGCCAGGACCTTACTGTACACGTTGTGAGAGTTGGGAGTCCAGTGTTGTCAGGGTTTGCGATTGCCCTCCAGCACTGAACTTACCCAAAGAAAGACCCAACCAGGTTCCTAGGGTGGTTTATGCAATCCACCCTGTGTATCTAGTGTTTACATGAGACACTAGCAGAGAACTGAAGTTTGGCAAGAGAATTTATTTATTTATTTATTTTAACATTTTTCTATACCGTCGTTTGATGGGAACCGTCACAACGGTTTACATTAAGGCACATAAAAAGAAGCTAACGTATCTTAATTTACATAGGTGCCATTTGAGGGTCGGTAACATAGTTTGTAAATAATATTAATTGGTAAGTGTAATGATTCATTTCCAATTCACATTGTAACAGTTTAGGTTACTAGACTACCTTTAACATTGTACTTTTACTCTTTTGCTGAGCTTTAAAAGAATGAAACTTAATCTGCTTAAAAGTCACACACATTTTGGTTATGTGTTTGTTGTTCAATTGTTTGTAGTTCAATTGTTTTTACCTGCTTTCCCTTGAGTACTATTCTCCTTTCTCTTTTTGGTAAGCTAGTTTAAAAAGCCAGGTTTTTAGATTTTTTTCTAAAGGTTTCCACGAGGAGGTTAAGTGCCAAAGAGTTTAAGTTCAGTTTGGAACAAGTGTTATGAATGAGCTTAAACGTGTTCTCTGTTGGACAGTCACTATTACCTCTCTCTTTGATGTTCCTATGAGCTGTGAATAAAAAAGTCCATTTGGATCTCATCCATGGCATATGGTACTGTTTATTCCTCTGTACTGTGAGAGCACTTAATACAGTGATAAAGAGGAAGAGTTTCTTTAGCAAATAGAAGAGCACCTGAGGTCTACGTCTAAATCTGACTAACTGACTGGTTAAGTACGCCGTAGCTTGTGGAAGGGCTACCAAGGCAGCACAGTTTGCTATTGCACATGTTTGTAAGCTTGTGTTTTGTTTTTTGGAGCACTAGATCTTGTTGGTGAAATGTCATTATTTTCAACAATATAATATGACTTTCCAACAAAATATGGAAGATGTAAACAGAAATATATTTAGCTAAATCTTGCATGAGAGCTCTCTTTTAATGCTGCTTCTCTGGTGCTGCTTCTTCCCTCCCTCCTTCTCTAAACTGGCCCTCTCTTTCTCTGCCCCTCCTTCCTTTCCCTCTCTCACACCTGCCCACTCCCATTCTCCTGCTTCCAGGGCCCAGCAACTACATCTCATCAGTCCCCATGAATAAAACATCCTCCCAAGTTGTTCAATTTTCCAGTCAGTGAGCCCCAGGTCTGGATCGCTATCTTCCATTCCCCCTTTGGTACATTCGCTTGAATAGAATTGGGAGCGGCGGAGCAGGTTATGGTTGAAAACACCAGGAGAGATGAGAGGAAAGGAACAAAGCAATATCTTTTAAGAAATGTTTGGCCACTGTACACAGGATTCAATTCTCTCTTTTTTTTTTTTTTTAATGTGACGTATGAAACGGCGCCTTGAGAAGCGGCTTTTCAACTGAATGGGACGTTTTTGCGGATTTAGAGTAACACTCACACACAGGCTGATGTTTGGAAGCTCTTCAGCACAAACAAGTCTCAGGTTTGCTCCAAATGCACCCGTTCATCATGCCGTTCCAATTTTTCTTTTCCAGGAAAACCGAGAAAGGTGAGTCTGCTCTACCGCCACCTCCGTGGACCGAGCAGGGTCGATCTAGTTGGAAAGAAATGCGCTGGTGCTGTTGCAGTTCACATCTTCCAAACCACCCCCCCTTCCTGAAAAGCATAGACATGCTGCCATCACCGCAAAGAAATTTAACCTACCTCAATGCTCAGATGCCCTGGCACTGTGGCTGAGGCAGGGCCTATATCTAATTGCATAGCACGGGCATACTGCTATTGTGTCATCAGCAGGAGTGAGCAAGGAGACACCAAAAGCATAGCCTGGGTTTAGTCAGGAGCTAAGGCCTGCAATGTGCTCACACACACACACACACACACAGAGGCTGACCAGACAGGCTCTTTGCACAGAAAGCACGCGCACACAAAGAAACAGTGTGTTGTCACTGAAGCTAAAATTTACATGTTAAGTTAAAGACATAAAGCATGCCCCCGGGGACCTCCAGTTTCGCCCCGGAAGCTCAGGAAATTTGCAGCAATTCCTGGGTCTCAGGGGAAGCACTAAAAACCTCTGGGCCTCTCTGTTTTCTGCTCCAGCCACTCGCCTTCAGTAAGCCTGGAGCGCGGCCGCGGGCACACACTGCAGGGGCACGTGGAGAGAAAAACTGCAGCTGCATTCCAGGAGCCGGCACTCAGCTCAGGGAACGGCACGGATGCGTGCAGGAGTCTGCAGAGCTGCGAGCTGGGGGTCAGGGAGGGAAGAAGGGAAGATGTGGTGGTGGCAGAAAGAGATAGTGTGAATTAGCAGGGGGAGGGTGGAACAGAGAAAGTGGATGGGGTGGAGGGTGGAAGGGGTTAGACTGAGGGGTAATCTAAGGAAATATTTCTTTACAGCTGCACCATGGAACAATCTCCCCATGGAGGTGATGGAGGCAAGGACCAGTACCTGAATTGAAGGACGCATGCGACAGGCACAGAGGCTCTTGGAAGGAATGGTGGGGATTGTAGTGTGCTGAGTAGTTGGCGTGGATGGGTAGATTAGATAGGCTGTCACATTTTTATGGGATGAATTATTAATTCCTCTTACCTTCCCCCTCCCCCTCTGCTAAACAGAAGCAATCTGAGGATGACCCTAACTCAAAACGTTCCTAGGTCAGCACATAAAACTCCCCCCATACAAACACATGCGTGTGACCCCCATCAGGAACAAAGTGTCATGGGGAGGGGGAAACACCATAGAAGAAATAAAGACTGCTGAACTCTTATCTGGACTTATAAGGATGTGGGCTGACAAACCAGAGAGAGAGAGAGAGCGCCCCCACGCAACCCCGGGGACACTCCTCAGAGAATTTCAAGGGTGCACCACAACCCCAGGCCACTCGGTTCATCAAACCACACTGAGGCAGTATAAACGTTTCTGGAACAAGTTTACTTATGCAGCACAAGAGAAAATTAACTTGCAGGGGGGAGGGGGGACACTTAAAGCAATGAAGACCCAGAGACAGTGACTGACATTTTAAATGATTTGGTAACGTAGAAATACTTAAATGCCACTAAACCATATACTTTACTTCATAGAGCAATAATTAGATGCAATGGAAAAGCGTTTATTCCCTGCTAGAACAGTTCTAATGGAGCACAGGGAAAGGAGGAAAAACTGCACCCCCCCCCCCCTTCAGAGTTCTCTCTTATAACATTTAGAAAGAAGTTCCCTTCTTATAGCAAATATTCTCCCATAATGTTGTGTGTTGTGAGAAATGTTGGAGAGCTCAGTAGTTTTTGATATTTGGGTTTTTTTTAATTGAGGTTATTTAGCCAGAATTTAATAAGCACTCAGTTTCATAGGCAAAATATTCCAGAGGTTATTGAAAATACTCACTGTCCCATCTACTGCAGAGGAGTTCTCCTCTCTCCCCCAGTGTGCTTCCACTCACTGGCTGGTAGGAAAATATCGGGATTTAGCTATTTCTGTAACTGACGGCCCCTCTAGCCCTTGCAGTGGACTCCCTACTGCTCGCAGCACCCAGCCTCCACCGTCCCACTCTGGAAAATGCTGAAAAATTCATCCTATGGATCCCTTGAGTACCCAAGCTCCTGCCAGTCTCTCAGCACTTATGGTTCTGGCCCTTCTCCCACAGCCTGCTTAGCTTTGAACATGGTTTATGGAGTGATCTGTGGGTAACTTCTGCAGTTGCGTGGGCCTCTATCCAAGGAAACAGGAAGGGCCAATCTTATTGGCTCACAAAGTCACCTGGGCTCAGACAAAAACTGTGGGGCATGATTGCATCATCGGTGTCTGGAAATTACTCCTGTGTCTGCTGGATTTTCCTTTGCCCTGAGGCAGACAGCCAGTGCAGGTTGAAAGGTATTATTTTCTGTACTTGATGGCACAACCTGCTGAAAAACAGTTTGAGGCCAGGCTCCTCTTTTTTTCTTAGGCAGGTGCCCCTATTCTTTTCAAATCCCAACAAGGGGGTCCTGTAAGTACAAGGCAAGGAAAGGCTAAGAGGTGAAGCGTATTTCAAGATTTACAACCTCTTCACAAACTCCCTGCCTGAATAAGGGCATGGAGCTCCTTGGATCAGTTTGGCAACACATACTGCATATTTAACATCCTATCTAATACACAATAGGCAACCCACTGCCATTCTTATAAAATTCTGTACTTATAGCAACAATAATTCCTTTCTTTATGAAACAGCAACAGTGCAAGAAATCACACATTATTTAATACTCTACTATTAACTGGACTCAATATGCATATAACTGGGTAATCTGCAGGGAAACAGGCAAGTCCTATGAGTCTCTCTGACCTCCTTACAGGGTGAGGTGCCTCAATATCATTCAGGACAAATCAGTGCTCTACCATACCATGAACTTCATTGGTTGGGGCCACTGCAACAAAGAGTACCACAGCAACATTACATTCCCCTACGTTTTTATTCAGGGACTCATTACTTGGTATTAGGGATGAAATTTGAAAGAGCCCAGCACTATTTGCCATACTTTGCTGAAAATGAATATAAAACTAAAATTTTTCTTTCTCTGGGGACAAATTCGTTGCATTTGATGCAAAATGAAAATGGACCCATTCATCCCATTTTTCAATTTTTGCTTCAAATGAATGAACGTCCCCAGTTGGTACATTTGGGACTGGTCCCAATGTGGCAGCACTGTGTTAGAATGTATTTCTTGAAGGTCAACAAGGAGCACTGGGATTGGTGCAAAAGGGGGATCAGCAAGATGCCCTGATGCACGCGCGCGCACAAAAGCTGGTTTATCTGCTGGGCCATTTGTGAATCGTCTCACACGCCGTTACTTGGAATTGGGTGATTCAATAAAGCAGATCAAACGGTTCCACTCTCTGAGAAGAAGTGTCAGGGCTTGGTGTTTTGATGCGATGGAGATAGCAAGTCTACGGCATTTCTTAACTTTCCATATTTTCAATATAGTGGGATCATCATTCTGGGCACTCTATAAATCTGACTTGTGCAAAGATAGTGGGTTATCTCCTTGCAGAGAGGCAACATTCATATATGCCACTGGAAGAACTGCTGCCGACACTCCTAACGAGGTGACCGCTTCTGTCACCCTAGCGTGCTGAGGAAAGGCCTTGACTCCATCTTCTGGCACTGTACCCAGGGTTCAGAAGATTTCCCTCTGAAAGGGCAGCAACATCAATCAATGCTGACTATTTCAGGTCTGTATTTCAGACTGAAATCATAGGTGGCTGGAGCAGCCAGCGGCAGGTGTCCAGTAGCATTCAACTTAGTGGTGATCGGCATGCAGGTCTTAGGACTGTAGTCCGTACATACAGTGAAGTTTGCTTCATATACTTAGGCATGGAGCTTTACCTTCTCAACAGTCCAGTTCGGTGCAATAAATTCCAACTGATGGATAGGATACTTCTTTTCAGCCTCAGATAGTTTTCGGCTAGCAAAAGCCACAGTCCTCATACCCTCCGGGTGACCTTGATACAGGACAGCACTCAGGCCATCTAGGCTAGCAAATGTGTGAATTGTATATGGTAATCTGCTGTCAGCCAATGGCAATACTGCAGCATGCATCAAACAGTAGATGATCCTAAATGCCTCTTCACACCCACCAGTGAGTCTTCCTGGTCCCAAAAGCTTCAAAAGGTTAGAAACAGGTGGTATCAGTCTTGGGCAAATTAACTCCTTTTCTCCTCTCCACGTAATCTCCGTTGCCACAATTTTAAACTTTTACTTCCCTTGCCTTTGCATCTGTGGCATTTCCTCTGGTCACTACCACTCCTCCTTCCACCTTCGAGGTAGCTTCATGCCTTATTGCAATTTCTGCTGCTGCTACTACCACTACTCCTACCTGTAGTCTAGCAATCCTCCCACTCACTGCCTCACCTCTGGCACAACTGTGGGTGGCTGGTCCTGCACGTGGGACTCCGGACCAGCTAGATATGGGTGTTGATAGCCAGTATACGGGAGTCGGGGGTGTCATCCCTACAAGATGGGAGAAAAGCCACGGAGAGATGAAGTGGAAGATTTCTCTCTCCTCTGAATAGTATCCAGTTAAGAGTTTGGCAGCCTAAAGGTTTAGCTATCACTGTGTGGTGGAGGCGGGGGGGGGGGATGACTAGTAAGAGGAGCCAGCAGGCTGGTAATTGAAGACATTAAGGGGTTTTTAGCACGGCCAGAAATCAATGCGAGCTGGATAGGCAGCAGGAGGCGTTCATCGATTATTCATTCACTGTGTTTAGGAATGGAGTACTGCTCTCCGGCCCTGTGTCAGCAGCTTTTCTTCTTCCCCCCCCCCCCCTCCTTTCCCCCTTCTTCTCATCACATGGGAAAGGTAAAAGGACCACAAAATGGAGAGATGGCCTTGTTCTGGTGTTTAGAGCAGAATAGCATAAAAGCCTCTTAAAGCATGAAAGATGTCAGAAGCAGCAGCTCACTAATAAACGGGGCAATTTGCAGGCTGCCTGTTTTAGGACACAATCTGTGGGTATTTTTTTTTTTTTTTTTTTACCAGCGGTCTTTGTGTAAGCTTGAGAAAGAAAGTGCATGTGTGGGGGGGCGGCTTTCCTTTTGAAACTTACATGGGTATGTAGACAGATAGGAAAAAGAATAAATTCAATTTTTTTTTACTTGACTGATGTCTCCACTGTGGCTGCTGTCCCTGTGCTGAGGACTGGAGTCCCAGTGAAAATGTCCTGAAGATTTTTATTTGTTTTCAGGAGGCCGGAGATATTTTGGGGCTAGTTGGGAGGTCCAGAAACATGGCTGTGGTGTGTTTTTATTTATTTATTTATTTTTTTTTAGCGTCCTGTGAAAAAGAGGAGACAGGTAACTTCGGCGGCCTCAGCCGCATGTGGTTCAAAAGCGTCGAGAGTGCCGCGAATGCAGGGAGACAGACGGTCGATGGGGAGGCAGGAGAGGTCAGCCTAATCAGCTGATCACCGCCGCTTCCGGTTTCCCCGATGCCGATCACGCTGCAGGAAGCTCGGGGAGCTCCCGGCGGCAACAGAAAGTGTGCCGACATGCTCGGGGACGGTCCCGAGGCAAGCAACAGCGCCGCTATTTTTTATACATAAAATAAATAAATACCTGCGATGCCGCAGGATTGCTGGTAATGAGCTGCGGCAGCATTGGGGATGTTGCTGCTGCTGCTGCAGTGATACAGGGAGATTCACGTCACTGGGGCCTTAGGCAAGCCTGCTGCAATATGATCCCAGTGCAACATGATGCTGCTGGCTGAGGACCCGCGATAGGGTGCATAAAGCACTGCCTGTAAGCATTATTTTAAGTGTAAAAAAACAGAGATGGGCAATTTTTTTTATTCCAAAACCCAGTGCTTTTAATGGCAGACAGGAGAAGAGGCTGCCACATCAGTTTCAAAGCCCAGGGAACAACTAAAGATTCTGGAAGCCACCGGACCATAAAGTACATATTAAAATAATTGAAACGGTGCTTTTGATGGTGTTGGTCAGGTGCAGGTCCTTAAAAAACCTGATTAAGACCATTTTTTAAAATAAAAGAGTATTTTATAAAGTAATTATCAGTGTATTCAGAGCTACTGTACTTCCTTAGAATGAGGTAGAATGTCACAGTAAAGGGTTTGCGCCGGGAGGTGGACCCTTGGCCTAGTGCAGGATTGGTAGGCTCCATGGTTGGACCCAGAGAGCGCCTGCCACCAGGAGGCGGAGCACAAGGGGAGACAGAGGCTAGCTGGAGCTTCGCCACTAGCAACCCGGGGTTCCCTCAGGTTGAGCCCTTGGTTACCCGGACCTGCCTGGTCTTAGCTGGGCCTCGCAGGGTCTCCTTGAGAGAAAGTTCAGAGATGTGCCCACCACGGTCAAGGGTGCGCGGTCGATGTTCAGGTTAGAAGTCCGGGGTGCCGGAGAAGGCCAAAAGAGAGTCTCTGAATGTATGGCAAGGATCAAGGCCAGAGTCAAGGAAACGTGGTCAGCCAATGCAGGGGTCAGAGCCAGTGATCAGTCAGTGGATAGTCAGCCAAAGCAGGGGTCAAATACCAGTAGTCAGTCCATGGATAGTCAGCCAAAGCAAAGGTCAGGTTCCAGGGAGCAGTCAGACATGGTCGAGTTCATGCAGAGGTCAGTTCCAGGCAGCGTGCAGATGTGGTCAGTAATCAGGCAGTGGTTGGTTCCAGGCAGCATACAGATGTGGTTGAGGAAACAGGCAAAAGGTCAAATCCAGGCGGCGATCAACGTAGTCAAGAACAGGCCGAGGTCAGTACCGAGAAGACAGTCTGAGAGGTACTACCTGGGGAGACGAAGGAACAGGAGGACGCTGGAACAGAAGGATGCTGGAACAGGACTGGAACGAGACTGGAACAGGACTGGAACGAGACTGGACAAAGACTGGAAACGCAGAGGCATACTAGAAATCACGATGTGATCGACCCGATTGTCAAGGCAAGGAAGTGAAGGCAGGGACTTCCTCTTATATGCTGATCAATCAGGGCGCGCCTTTAAGGGACTGGGCGGTCCACGCGCGTGCCTAGGGGCATGACCGACGCCACGGAGGATGCCGAGCCCCGCCGTGAGGCCTGGCTGGAGGTGAAAGGCCCGGCGACTGCCGTCATGGGACTCCGAGGCCTGGCTGTGCTCGCTGCTGCGGCAGGGGAGGACGACTCTAGACCCGTGGTGGAGTTTGTGAGGTGAGCAGGCCCGGGCGTGGGCCAAGCGCGGACGGGACGTGCAACAAAAGGATCAAGAAGATCTTAGAAGTTGTTTTTGAGGAAATTATTACTATAAAAAATAGAAAGTTGATGGAGGGAAGTGCAGAAAAATTTCTATTAAAACAAAGGTAACTGTGAGGTATGTATGTGAGAATGAATGGTTTTTGATTATTTTGGACAGAAAATATGTTTTATTTATTGATTTTGGTCATATTTTATTTCAAATTTCAAAGCTGAGACCTGTAAAAATGAGCTCCAACAGTTGACAGGGCATAGCAGCGGGTTTCTAGAGAAGCTGTTTGCTAGGATCCATCCTAGCAATGGAACACTGGTCACCAGCTCACCTGTGATAAGGTTTAGAGTAATAATACAAATTTTAGCCAAAGTACAATTTTGTTTAAATAAATGTATATATTTCTAGGGAAATTTGAACTAATTAATTTTTTTTTTCACTAATCACCTGAGCCAAGGGGTTTTTTGGTGGGATTTTTGATGTTATAAGAGCTATCCCAGGTGGGACAGGTACTTTCCTTTTTTTGTCAGAGAGTAGTGCTGAGCCAGGGAAGCTGACAGAAAGAAGCTGCGTTGCTGAGCTCTGTTGTTTAGGCCTTTATATTGTGAAAAACACCTCAGGAATATTTAGCAAACATTAGCTAAAAGTGAATGAGAGGGAGTGTTAGTTGTTGTTGTTAATGTTTCTAATACAGGCAAAGGTAAGGAAAAACTTTTAGTCAGTTTAAAAGTAAAGAATAGCTGAATCATGGTTATTTTTCAGCCTTTGTAGATTAACTAAGTGAAAGAAAATTCTGAGTGTCACAACCTTTATGTGATGTCAAGAAATTTACACCAAAAGATTAAATTTAGATACGCTTTAGCTGAGAATTCTAAAAAATCATTTTAAACCTGGAAAAAGTGATTGCACAACTTGTAGATAAAGGTTGCTGCTTATTCCCTTAAATAAGTACTAAAGATAATTCTTAATTGAATTTGGTCTGTTTAGATTGGTCTTTGGGACAATTTCACCCAAAGAGAAGTCTTTGTTATTCCACTATATATAATTCCCCTGAAACATATGGAATATTGAGGAAGCCAGATGTGTATATCTGAACTGTACCAGTTGAAGGGTGATGGTTTTTGAAGGAGTATGTGAGGTTGTGTGCTATCTGAGTTGTTTTGAATTGTGTCAGATGTATGTACATAATAACTCACAGTAAATTCCTTCTGGAAACTTAATTATCTTTTTATTTTTTCAATTTTCTCTTTATTAAATTTTCATATTATTACAATGAAAACTAAAAAAATTTACATTTCAGTAACAAAGAAAAATACAACAGTAATTACAGAGAAAATCACATATTCCTGACTTGTATTGTAGAACAGATAATTGAGGGACTATTTAAAAGGAAACAATAGAGACATAGTAAAAAATACAAAGTAGTGGTACGAGGAGTGTATACCAAAATGTTTCAGCCTGTTGTTACACCAAAAAAAACCCTACGTTACTGGCTTATTAACCCCT
Source organism: Rhinatrema bivittatum (assembly GCF_901001135.1). Lineage (NCBI taxonomy): Eukaryota > Metazoa > Chordata > Amphibia > Gymnophiona > Rhinatrematidae > Rhinatrema > Rhinatrema bivittatum. The sequence goes on along the minus strand of NC_042622.1, from coordinate 214,155,923 downwards.
GTTCAGGATTTTTGTCTAATATAAAGGTCTCCAAATGAGCAGGGTCTAAAAAAACAAACTTGATATGAAATAAGGCATTTGCAAGGAAATAAAAAAAAAAAAGAGGTTCCAAGAGCCAAATCTTTGTTCTTCAAAAAAAGAAAATGTCTTCTTCGTGCTTGAGTAGCTCAGGAGATATTTGGAAAAACATACACTTTCTGCTCACAAAAGGATATATCCTTGTTTCTAAAATATTTCTGAAATACTAGATCTTTATCTTGTTCAGCACAAAAAGATACTACTAATGTTGACCTAGTAGTGATTAAATCAAGTGAGTCTTCTAAAAAAGTGGAGATACTGGGACTATCAATGGATACTTCATTTTTACAATCTTTTATATGATCAACATTCCCATAACTAGGTAAATAAAATGCTTTGGATATAACTGGCAAATTCTCTTCAGAAAAAGCTAAATTTTCTTTTAGAATTTTTTTTAACAGTTTGTCTATACATAAGGAAGTTGAATTGTTAGACAATTTATAGAGAGCTAGGTATTTGCGTATTGTTAATTTTCCAACTACAAGGTTATTGTCAGCTTTGGAGTTGTAAAAAAAAATGTCTAATTATCTTTTTATTTCAATTTAGTGAGAATATAAGTACACTAAGATAACAAAGACTCACACATATATAGCAAAACATTAGTAAGCAGAAGCTTGGCGGTCATAGGGAGGCAGCATCTGTTGTTAATTTGTTAAAGATAGAATAGTAGGAAATTTAGCTGTTCCAGAGACAACGTGGTCCAGAGTTCCTGTCTACGCTAACAAGCAGCGCTCGCAAGCATCGATAGCAATCCACCAAAGCTAATCACTATCACAGGGTTCCAGTGCCATGCTAGCTATCGTCGTTCCCCACCCACAAGAGGCTTCATCGCTGCAACCGTAGTTAAGTGCACCAACACTCAAGAAAAATGTGTGAGAAATGATAAAAGATAGAGACATTGCCAAATACAAACACTGGGGTAGATTTTATAAAAGTACGCCCCGCGCGTACTTTTGTTCGCGCACCAGGTGCAAACAAAAGTACGCCGGATTTTAATAGATACGCGCAAGGCTGCCTGAGCAGGTGCAACTTTCTGCGTGTACAGGTGAATTTGAAAAGCCTGATATTTGCATCAATTGTGGGGGTGCATGCACAAATTGAGCTTACACACACCCACTCTATTTTCAAAACTCAGAGACACGCACATCTCGGGCTGTGCGCACATCTCACTGAGCTTCGAAAAGGAGCGGGGAATAGGCAGAAGTGGGTGGGGAATGGGCATTTCAGGGTGGGTCTAAGAGATATACATGTATCTACCTATGAGCCTGGGCGCACGTCTAGGTCCCCTGCCACGTACATTTACTTCTGCTAGGGAGGAGGTGTAAGTCAGAAAAAAAAACCCCAGCTGTTTTGGAGGGGTTTAAAGGGTCTGGGGTAATTGAGGGGCATGCAGGCTATTAAACTAGGGGGATCTGGGGGACCTAGGTCATAAATAGGCGAACTGGTGGGTGAACAGTTGAAACTGGCAATGGCATGGACATGTACCCTTTTAAAATTTCCTGATTTACGTGATAGAAATGGTAATTATTCGTCTAGGTGCATGCACATTTAAAAATGGGCACATGTTGACATGCGCCTACTGTATTTTATAACATGCGCGCAAGTTATAAAATCGCCGCTTCCTTGGGCACGTGTCAGCACACACATGCCAATGTGGGCTCGCACATCAGTCTGAAAGCTACCGTCCCTCTTCTCATAATTGAAAGTATGCGTGTAAATCTTTTTCTCATCCTGACTCCACCCCCAGAGCATCTACTGTGAGTGCAGGACAAAGTATGCAGATAATCAGGTTGTGCAGATACTTTTCCCCCTCACAATCACTCCAGCCCCCCCAGGATGATATTCAAAAGCCAATTTAAGCCCATGAACTGGGGTTTATAATAAAAAAAATAATAATTTCAGAGGGAATTGTTTTAATTTATAAATGAAATGAAACGCGATTGTTTCATTGCGTTTTTCATTTCATTTAAAAATGAATGCACATCCTTAATATTTACCAAAGTGTCTCCATAGATGAGGTCAGGGAGTAGGAATGTGTATTGGTGTTTCAGACGCCCCCCAAGGGAGGTGATTTTGGGGTCAGGAGATTAGGGTCTATATATAACAGATGTGCCCTGTGGGTCCTTTGAATTTTTCTTTCTTTCCTTCCAGTTCTCCTTCAGGGAAGGTGGCCAAGGCTCGAAATCAGAGCCCTCAGGCCTTTGAGGTGGGGATTAATCTTGGGTTCTAGGCAGATCCTGAGAGATTGCCCAGACAGTGGAGAAGATCCCAAAGAGGATCTATTGGAATAGGGGAGTTAGTGAACAAACTCCTTGCCTAGAAGGGAGACTTTCGGTTCAGTTCTAAGAGGTGGATTTGCAGTCTGAAACAGAGGAAGCTACCAGGCATGGGGATTTATCACAAGAGTTTCTGCATCAAGGAGGCTACTCTGTGTTGCCCGACAATCCTCAGAAGAAGGAGCCTTCGGGGGTTTTGGAGAGATTTCATCTGCCAACAGGAGAATTAACAAGTTCTTACCTGGAGAGGAAAAATCTGCAATCTTGCTCAAGTACCAATCCAGCGGTGCGAGCCCCTCTATAGTGTGCTGTGCTTGGGGAGAGGAGAGGAGAAAACCCCCTTGGCTGCAGATTCTTTGACTGTAAGAGAATGGCTGTGTTTTGGATTTTAATTTCTGTATGGATTGCACTAGAAGAAAGTGTCCTATCTGCAGTCATCCAGATTTACCAAGTACCCCACTAAACCTTTAGTTCTGGAACAACACTCACTCAGACACCCTGAGAGTTGGCATCAATGGGATATGATATAGGTTTATAAAATCATGAGTAGGGTGGAGCAGGTAAAAATAGGAAACAGTTACCTACACTTTCAAATAGTACTGGGGCTAGTGCACAGTCCATGACATTAACAGATAGATTTAAAACAAATTTAAGACATATGTTTTCAGACAATGCACAATTAAGCTGTTTGTTGACAGAGGATGTGGTCATAGCCAAATTTTAAAAAAAGGTTTTGGACAAGTTTTTTGGGGGACAGGTCCATTAACGCTTTCTAGCTATGGAGGCACAGGGATCACGCCACCTCCTCCATCTGGGAAAGAGCAACAGGGAAAGTGATCTTCCAAGTGCTTCCAAGGACGTGGCCACTATCAGAGACAAGTTGCTGGACTTGATGGAACTTTGGTATGACCCTGTATGGCACGTCCTACGTTCTTATATCAAAGCTGTTTCACATTGTGCATACTTTCACTTGCAAGGGGGTAGAAGGGGCAATTTTCAATAGGTGATTAGTTACCAGAGGCGTACTAAGGGGGGGGGGGCGAGGGGGGGCCACTCCACCCCGGGTGCTAACGGGGAAGGGTTCCATTGCCCCGGTCTCATGGCGACGCACATAAGTAACGTGCTGGCAGAATCCCTAATCCCCGCCAGCAAAAGTGAGGCCCTGCCATGCCACCAGGCTTTCCCCAGAGCTGGAGGCAAAAGAAGAGGCCCTGCGGTGTCACCAATGTTTCTCCCGAGCTGGCGGCAGATGAAGCCCTGCCGGCTGCTCCCATCCTTTCCCCGGAGCCGGTGGCAGATGGAAGAAGCAATGCTCTGCAGCCAGCCGCCGAAGACGAGGTCTAAAATGTGTGTGAGAGAGCGAGAGATTGGCCCTGTGAAAGTGAGTCAGTAGTAAGGGGAAGGGTCCTAGTTCTGCTCTGCACCCTTTGTTGAAGGAGCTTGTGTGAACGCATGGTATTGTAGAACCTGAGGTGCAGGGTTTACATTGGGATTCTGTCCTGTCCTGTATAGACCCCAAACTGCAATCCCATAATGAATAACTTTATTGGCCTGGGTAACATAAAAAGGTCAATACTGAGATTTTAAGCCTGCTAGAGGATTAGATATAATTATGTTGGAGGATCTCGAAAGTCTTGTTTTTTGATCACACGTCAGCAGCAAATTTTCTGGTGCACCACCAACTTCAGCAGTCGCCCCAGTCTCTGGATTAATCTGTGCCCCCTCCAGCGTTTGGGTTAGCGGGCACTGTCACCGCCTCTGAATTAATCTGTCTACCTTCTCCTTACACTCTGAAGTACACTGTGACCCCAATCTCTGGGTTATATTGTGCCACTCAGTCACTGTGTGTCTCCTTTCAGGCCAGGTCATTGTGTCATTGATTTGACCTTATACCTCAATTCTTTTCTCTTTGTGTGAGAATCACAGGAATTTTGCTGAGCTGATAATTCTTCCACACTTTTTTTTTTTTTGCTGCAAAGTGCTTTCTAAAAATCATAAAATTTTAATTTATTGAACAAGGCTTTAGAGAAATAGGGTAATGAAAAGTGATTGTACAAATTATGATTCCAGTGATATTATCTTACTGGCACTTAAATCGTTACTTAAAGCAATCAGTGTATCAGCAGATTGGTTCTGCAATTGTTTTCCCAGCCTAGGGTTATTACCTGGCTCCACCATGTAAAAAAAAAAAACCCACTGTCTTATTTTTACAGTCAAATGTTAGCTCAGAAGTGAGCCACACAAGAAATGCTGAGCAAGAACTGACATTTCCTGGATTAAAGTATCAGTATGGAATTTTGCAAATACTACATTGTAAACCAAGGGCAATGCACCAAGCTGAATTCCCATACCAATTCATTGATCCAGCTACCATGATGTATCCCCTCATATTCCCACACACATTTCCTGAGCAATCACCATGCTGCATCCTCTTTATATATCAACACTAATCCACTAACTCATCTACAATTGTTCTGTCCCTACTGTATTCCTATACCAATTCATTGACTCATGAGCAGACAGTATTCTATTCTCTCTTTATAACCATGACAGTTTAGTAATCAATCAACCACATGTTATCTCATTGTGATGCGGTGCTATAAAAAGAATCCTAGAGGGATCATGTGATGTGGTGAGCCAGGGAGGCTGCTTTCTCTCTTGGCTCGGGTGCCACACTTGACCAAGCCAAGGAGAAAGGAGAGAGAAAAACCATGTGGCATTGAAATTAAGATGGCGTCAGCTCCGGAGCCTAAGGAGGCTCATCTGACGGCAGAGGTAATACTTGCTGAAATTAAAGATTGCAGTTTGTGCTGCTCTTGATGAAAAACTGGGAGGCATATCGGAGCAAACTTTCTGATCTAAAAGCAACCATCTCAGAATGTAACCCATGTATGGAACAGGCTGAAGGCCGTATCTCCCTCTTGGAGGATGATGTTCTAGATCTTACTAACAAAGTTGCTGTGCTGGAAAAAAGCATGTCAGAGCAGGCCGACAAGCTAGATGATTTAGAGAATAGGTCTCTGAAGTCTAATCTCCGTTCCTCGGTATATCTGAAACAGTGGATGAGAGAAATCTGAGGAAGGTACTCCTGGACTAGATCCCTACAGCTCTAAACCTACTGGACTTGGCTGGGACACTAGACATTGAGCACACTCACAAATTGGGCACTCGCAGAGATGCAGACTTGATTCTGAACTTCACGCACAAGCAGACAATCATGCAAGCTGCATGGCGGAATATGGATCCTTTTTTTGTCAGTCTTGATACTCAAATGTGGCAAATCTGCAGGGTCATCTCCATAATGGCGGGGTGATTAAAACTGTGTTCATGATGCCCAGCTAGATAAATCATCTGATGTTCACAGATCGCAATTGAGAGCAGATAAAGGAATTGCTTTTTTATGCCAGCAATTGCAGTTAATAGATGATTGGCGAACCATGAACCCTGAGATAAGTGAGTATACGCATGTCTTTCGAGCACACATGACTATGTCGAGAATTGATCATATTTTGATTCCCAAGATCTCTTTGTGTATATTGATCAAGCAGAAATTGGACAATTGCAGTAGCTGACCATGCCCCTATATGGGTTGATATCCTAGGGTCAGATGATCAATACATATTTCTGCCTTGGAGATTCCCAGCCCATCTGAGTGATGACGAGGACTTTCAGTCTTTTCTGATAAACAAATGGTCAGAATTTGAACGCACAACTCGCAACACAAAAGTAACCCTACCTTATTTTGGGAGACTGGCAAGACTGTTTAGAGAGGGGAAATTATATTCTATGGCATTAGTAGACATAAAAAATGAAATAAAACAATTTTGGAGCTAGAAGGCCAACTTCAACGGGTGAAAAAGGAGTTAGCTAATCATGTCAATCATGTTATGAAAGAACGTTATCAAGCTGCTCTAGCTACTTTAAATTCTTACCTGCATGTGCAGGCTCAAAGACCTTTACAATGCTCAGAATCAATTTTTTTTAGATTTGGAGACAAATCAGGCAAATTACTGGCAGGACTTTTCAAATTTAGGAAGGGGAACACTTTTATAGAAAGTATAAAATCTGCTGTGGGACACAGAGTTACAAATAGTAAAGAAGAGAAATTTTGAGAAATTTTTATGACACTCTATTCTGAAGATAGGGCTGAAGGTCCAGAGGAAGAGAAGGCTTTTTTTTAGGGGCCTTACCTTGCCACAACTATTGGAATCTCAGCTAGAGTTTCTTAATAATTCAATCAGGAGTTCTGAGATCACAGGAGTGATTAAGACAAGCAAATCTCATAAAGCCCCCGGTCCCGATAGCTTTTCCTCTGATTTTTATAAAATGCAATGTTCTCAGCTTGCAGACTCCTTGTGTAGTTTCTATACGGATGCTTTTCAAAAGCAGGTTTTTCCAGCAGGCTTTATCACTACATCACTTTTATTTTATGAATTTTTTGTAATAATGTGTACTTGTCTTTTTATTTTTTATCACTGATTTTAATGCTTTTATTGTTCATTCTTGTGTTATTAATAGTTCAAATATGTGTTAGTAATATTTTATATCTATTAATTCTTTTATTATAATACTTTTATATGTTTTAGGAATTGTTAATGTACTAGATTTTATGACATTGTTGTAAACTGTTATGATGGAAACTACCGAATGACGGTATACAAAAAACTTGTAAATAAATAAAATAAAAATAAGAGGGCCTTTATTACTATTCTAGCAAAGCCAGGTAAAGATCCAGAACTGCTGTCCTCGTACAGACCTATCTCACTGCTAAACTGCAATTTAAAAATTTACACCCATGTTATAGCCAAACACATGAGAAAGGTACTGCCTTCTTTAATTTCACCTTATCAAGTGGGCTTTGTTAAGAACAGATTAGCGAGTTACCATATAATTAAGTTACTTACTGCCAAAATGACGTGCAGGACTACCTGTCAACAGGCTCTAACTATTGGCTTTGATTCGGAAAAAGCCTTTGATAGAGTGTCTTGGAACCATATGTTCTCACTCTTGGGGAGGTTTGGCTTTCCCATTGAGGAGTTTATCTCTCTTTTTATACAAGTGCCTGTGTTGAATACTCTAGTGAATAATTTGGTTACTTCTAATGTCCCTATTCGGCGGGGAGTCTGACAAGGCTGCCTCTGTTATATATTCTTTCCATTGATCCTCTTCTTCAGAAAATTGCAGTTAATCCTTATATTAATGGGTTCTCATACGCAAACAGGAATTTAAAATTGCAGCTTTCGCGGATGATGTGTTAGTTTTCCTGGTTAATCCTGAAGCTGCCCTACCCATAGTTTTGCAAACTCAAAAGAATTTGACCTGTTTGCTGGACTTAAAATTAATCAGGATAAATCAGGAGTTAGATGTGTTGGGGGAGCTGCAAACCCAGTGGAAAGGGACTTTTCCTATGAGGTGGGTAACTACAGAAATGAACATAAGAACATAAGAACATAAGAAAATGCCATACTGGGTCAGACCAAGGGTCCATCAAGCCCAGCATCCTGTTTCCAACAGTGACCAATCCAGGCCATAAGAACCTGGCAAGTACCCAAAAACTAAGTCTATTCCATGTAACCATTGCTAATGGCAGTGGCTATTCTCTAAGTGAACTTAAATATTTAGGTATCCGTATTCCTTTCCATGTCCAAGATCTTTATGATTCTAATGTGGGGCCTTTGAAAAAGAATCTGCTCAAGACTCTTAGCTCGTGGAAGAGATTGCCGTTATCTGTGTCAGGGAAAACCTATCTTTTGAAAATGATGGGAATTTCTAAATGGTTATATATGTTACAAATGCTTCCAATATGGTTAAGCAAAAAAGATATCATTGAAATAAGTTGGGGTATACGCTCTTTTCTTTGGGGAGGGAAGAGGTTGAGAATTTTGTTAACACCCTGATGGGGCCTAAGGAGCTAGGAGGGCTAAATTGTCCAAACATGCGTCAATATAATGCTGCTTGCCTGTTACGTCATGTGCGAGATTGGATTTTTGAAACATCTTACCATTCCCCCCTAGAGTTCCTAAACAGTTGGGTTTGGCCTCTTTCCTTGGGAGCTATAGCTCAAGTCTCACAAAAGAATTTGCCAGAGTTGTTACAGAAAATCTATTTGTTATTTCATGTAGAGCTGCTTGACGCTTTATTTGCTCCTCCTTAAACTTTATTGAGGATTCAGGGGAATCCTGATTTTGCTCCCGGAATTCATAACCCTTTGTTTGCAAAGTGGAAAAGCCATGGTTTAACTTATATTTCTCAATTGTTCTCATAAGGAACCCTTGGGTGTGCAGTTTTAAGGAACTTCAAACAAAATATGGCCTTTCATCTAAAGATTTCTACGGGTTTTTGCAAGTCAGACATTATATTCAAGATATATATAAACATAAGGCTAACCCGGTCACGTTTTCTTTGTTAGAAGAATTATTAAGAGGAGATGACGGCAAAAGGCATACTTGTGCACAATATTACTGTTGCGCCGGAGGTGGACCCTTGGATCGAGGAGGGGTTGACGCTACCTGTAGGAGGGATCCTACAGGTCCCCACTGTCGGCAGGCAGAGAGGGCTGATGGACGGAGGCCGGCTGGTGCTTCACCAATACCAGCCCTCATTCCCCGCGGGTTGAGCCTTTGGGTACCGGGGCCAGCTGGACTTAGGTGGCCTCCATCAGTGGTCATTGATGGGTGGATAGAGGTCAGCCCAGAGGCAGCAACTAGTGTAGGTATCAGTCTGTACTGGATGAGGCGGAGTCCCAGAGACCCGGGCGCCAGTAGGAACACAGTCTGACAGAGAGGACACCTGAGCAAGAGCAGGCCAAAGCCTGAATGAACCACGTCCAGGACAAAAGCTGAAGAGGCATCTTTAACAAGCTGGGATCAGGGCTGGAGGCAGTCTGGAAGCAGTGGCAAGCAAGGCTGAGGTCTAGACAAGAAGAGAGTCAAAAGGATGGTCAGATGAAGGAGACATCCAGGGCTGGAGAGAAGCAGGTGTGTAGTCAAGCGATGCAGAGGTCCAGGGCTGGAGAGAGGCAACGGAGTAGTCAGGCAATGCAGAGGTCAAACCAGGTTAGCAATCCGAAGGAGAAATGAAGGCACAGGAACACAGGAACAAGGAAACAGGAACGAAGGCAATCAGGATCGGGAACTAGGAACTGAAGAGGCAATGAGTACTCGACTAGCGAGGGGACCTGTTGCAAAGGCAATTTGAGAGAGCAGAGCCCGGTCTTATATACCGGAGCTCTGCCAACGTCATCATGCAGGGCTGCGGCCAGGTTCCTGCCTCGGGCCCTATTTAAAGACTAGCTGTGCGCGTGCTCCTAGGGAGGGGCACGGCACTGGTCGGGACTGCGTCTCTCCGCGGAGCATCAGGAGCTGCAGCAGAGCCGGAGGCCCCAGGGGTGGCCCGAGGACAGAGCCATTGGCCCACAGCCGCCAGAGACGAGGGACCAAATGCTGGATCACTTTGAAAGAGGTGAGGGGGCCGAGCCACAGGTCTGCCATGGCCGACGTGCGTAACAGTACCCCCCCTTTCCACTCCCCCTTGGAGGTCTGGGTTTGCCTGGATGAGCATGAAGAAACTAGAGGAGGAATTTCTTATCCAGGATGTTACAGGCTGGCTCCCACAAATTTTCTTCAGGGCCGTAACCCTCCCAGGAAAGGAGGTATTCCCACTGGTGGTCCCTATGGTGGACATCAAGGACTTCGTGGACCTTATAAGTTGTGTCAGCCTCCGCGACCAGCAAAGGAGGTGCAGGAGCCTTTCATGAAGGCCAGGATAGGTCCACAGGTTTTAGGAGTGATACGTGAAATGTATTGTGGATTCCCAATGTAGGCGGCAGCTGGAGTTGGTAAGTTACTGGTCCAACACAATGAATGACTGGAAAAGGTCCAATATACCTTGATGCAAACCTCTGAGAAGGTATCTTGAGTTGAATATAACAGGTGCTTAACCAGACTTACTGGCCAGGAAGGAACTCAGAGCTGAGCGTCAATGGCTGTCAGCAGATCTCTTGGCCTGGGAAGTGGCTTGGTGTAAGCAAAGATTCATCTGGTTCCAAAGTGCCTTGAGGGCATCGGCAGTGGCTTGCGCAGCAGGAGAAGGCACCGACGATGGTATGGGTAGCGATGGTCGTGGTTGTTTCCCGTAAAAGATGGAAAAGGGCGACGTACCTGTGGCAGCGGCAATGTGGGAGTTGTGGGAGAACTCCACCCAAGGAAGAAGCTCCAACCAATTGTCCTGATGATTGTTTATATATGCGCAGAGGAAGGAATTCAAGGAGCGGTTTGTACGCTCAGCTTGCCAATTGGCTCAAGGATGGTATGCTGTTGTTAAACCGATGTTAATGCCCGTTATGGTTTTGAGATGTTGAAGTGGATTCTTGGGTACTGCGGTGATGACCACTCCCACGGGGAGGAGCCCCATGAGGAACCGCAGTACTAGGCTAGACTCGAGACACGCAAACACAGAGATTTGTCTTTTATTATACAGCTGGATGATATCACCAGAGGTGGCAGTAGTGAGGTGATCCAGTAGTAGCAGTCCAGGGACCCTCAGCAGAGGAGACCTGTCTCACAATGGTAGATGTTAGCAGCACACAGTAGTATAGGGAGTTCCGGTTGCAGGTTCCCAATGCTGAGCTGTAGATGAGACAGACTGAAAAAGGTTAGATTACTCACTAAGTTGGTAGCTGTATAGATGTAGATCCCAGCAGGCAGAAGTAGTTGGATTACAGGCACCAAGGCAGGGAGAACAGGCCCTCGAGGAGCGAGTACCTGGTATCCCAGATAGGCACCTGAAAGAAAACAAAGGACCCATGAGGAGCGGGTACCCAGGTTAGATGAAATATACCAAAGGGCAGAGAGAGCTTCCAGCGGCAGCATGGAAGCGGCAGAGTAGCTCAGACCGGAGGCATTCCAATCCTTGCTAACTTGATTTGTTAGCAAACGAAGGGCAGGCTAAATACCCGGATGGCGTGTTGTCACTCGAGGGGGACGCCCCCGAGGTTCTCGCCATGATGTGGATAAAGACGTGGGTGGCATGTGTGCGCGCACCCTAGGAGGCCCTCAGGAGAAACATGGCAGATAGCCTTGCCATAGCCATTCCGAGGACGCCGGAGAGCGGTATGCAGACGCGGTGGTAGCCATCCTCCCAAGGCTAGCGGGGAGAGCAGAAAGAAAGGTGAGGCACAGAGGTCAAAGCCGTCTGAGACCGACAGTTGCAACAATGCCAAATGTTTTACAAAGGGTGCGCCAATATCTGGTGATGAATTGTGGGCCTCTGTCAGAAACAATGTACTTGGGTAAGCCGTGTAGTCGGAAGATGTGTGGAAAGAACAGGCATGCCAATTCAGGTGCAGATGGTAGGCCCGGTAGTGAACGAAATGGGCCATTTTGGAGAATCTGTCAATTGTAACCCATATGACCGTGTGGCCTTTAGATGGTGGCAAAAACCACGATGAAATCCGTGGAAAGATGTGTCCACGGTTCTTCGGGAGCTGGAAGTGGCTGGAGTAAACCCTAAGGTCGCCCGACCGGGGGTTTCTGTTGAGCGCAGGTACTGCAGGAATTGACGTACGCTTTAACGTCAGAGACCATAGTGGGCCACCAGAAGAACCGCTGAAGCAGCACTAAGGTTCGCGCTCGCCCTGGGTGACTGGCAAACTTAGAGTCATGTGCCCACTGAGGACTCTTTCATGGAGTCGATGGGGCACCACAGTTTTCCCAGTAGGAACAGGATGAGTAGCCGAAAGACAAATGTAGGCTGGGTCAATAATATGACCGGGTTCATCGGGTTTGTCTTCAGGTTCAAATGAACATGAGAGGGTATCTGCCCAGAGATCTTTCTATGCTGGGTGGTAGCGAAGCTCGAAGTTAAATCTGGAAAAGAACAGAGCCCATCGGGCCTGACGGGCATTGAGACACTGGGCTTGGCTCAAGTGTTCCAGGTTTTTATGATCTGTGAACACTGTAAATTTATGTTGGGCGCCCTCTAGCCAAGGGCGCCATTCCTCCAAAGCCAAGCTTGATGGTGAGTAACTCGTGGTCTCCAATGCTGTAATTTTGTTCTGCAGCAGAGAATTTGCGCGAGTAGACGGAATACAGGACCACGGATCCGGAAGCAGAGCGTTGGTTCAGGACTGCCCCCGCTCTAATCGCGGAGGCATCTACCTCAACCAGGAAGGGGCGATTAGGGGCCAAATGATGGAGACAGGATCCTGTTAAGAAAGCCTCTTTGAGGCGATGAAAGGCGGAAATAGACTCTGGGGTCCAGTTTCAGGTGTCCTGACCCTTATGGGTTAAAGCTGTAAGAGGAGCCGCCAACGTAGAGTAGTGCGGTATAATGTGGCGGTAGTAATTCATGAATCCTAGAAAACGTTGAAGTGCCTTCAGGCCCATGGGTTGTGGCCAGTCTTGAATTTCTTTTAGTTTCACAGGATCCATCGAGAACCCTTGTTGGGAGATTATGAACCTCAGAAAGGGCAAGCTGGATTTTTCAAACAGGCACTTGTCCAATTTCGCGAACAGATGGTTCTCCTAAAAGACATTGAAGTACAGTATAAACATCGGTACGGTGTGTGGCCAGGTCCTTGGAGAAGATAAGAATGTCATCCAGGTACACCACAACTTTGATGTACAAGAGATCCCTGAAGATTCATTAATCATTCGCTGGAAAACTGCAGGTGCGTTACAAAGGCCGAAAGGCATCACTAAATATTCGTAATGTCCATCTCTAGTGTTGAAAGCAGTCTTCCAGATGTCATCGGGGCAAATGCGCACCAAGTTATATGCTCTTCGTAAGTCTAACTTGGTGAAGATAGAAGCTCCGAGTAGCCGATCAAACAATTCAGATATCAAAGGCAGAGGGTACTTGTCCTTGAGAGTGATCGCATTCAGACCGCGGTAATTGATACACGGTCTTAAAGATCTGTCCTTTTTTTGTGATGAAAAAGAATCCTGCGCCAGCAGGGGAGGTAGAGGGGCGAATGAACCCCTTTGCAGGATTCTCCCGGATGTATTCCATCATGACCTTGGTCTCGGGAAGAGCGTGGTTCCAGGCAGAAGATCGATGGGACAATCACATTTCCGAAGAAGTGGCAGGAGGTCTGCCTTCTGCTTTGAGAACACATCTTCGAAGTCTGCGTAGGGAGCAGGTATGCCTGAGGAAGTGGTCGTCAGAGGAACCACTGATGGGGTTGCCACTTTATGAAGACAGGTCTGGTGACAGGTAGAGCCCCATTCCGTCAGCTGGAGAGACCCCAAATCGAATTGGGAAGAGTGATGTTGGAGCCAAGGTAGTCCCAGAATTACCGGGTGGATGGATTTCTCTAGAACCAAAAGTTCAATTTCTTTGGAATGGAGAGGGCCAGTAAGAAGTCGAATTGGCTCTATGGATAAGGAGATTCAACCAGGTAATGGTTCTCCATAGATTGAAGCAATGCACAAGGAAGTCTCGAGAGGACGGGTATTGATACCCATGAGCAGAACTAGGTCTTTAAGGATAAAATTACCACCTGCTCTGGAATCTACCAGAGCAAGGACAGGAAATAATCGAGAGTCCCAGACTATAGTAACAGGCACGGATAGTTGAGGAGCTGGGGACGTTGCACCCAAGTTCAGGACCCCAACTGAACTTAGGCCGGGAAGTTTCCCGGACGGCGTGGACAAGTCTGTAGATGATAGCCGGGTGCTCCACAGTACCTGTCTGTCTCCGCCGGAGGCGCTCTTCCGGGGACAGGCGCCCACGACCCAACTGCATGAGTTCATTGGTCTCAGCCACAGCATAATTCCTACCAGTAGTAGGGTTGGTAGCAGGTGGCGAGTGGGAACGGACCCAAGAGGGTTTCTTAGGCATCCGATTCTCCTGGTGATGCTCTTGGAGATGATGGTCAATTCGGCCTGTTAGATGGACCCTTGGGCTGAGGTGGGGTTGACGATACCCGTAGGAGGGATCCTACGGGTCCCCACTGTTGGCAGGCAGAGAGAGCTGATGGACGGAGGCCGGCTGGCACTTCACCAATACCAGCCTTCGTTCCCAGCGGCTTGAGCCTTTGGGTGCCGGGGCCGGCTGGACTTAGGTGGCCTCCGTCAGTGGTCATCGATGGGTGGATCAAGGTCAGCACAGAGGCAGCAACTAGTGTAGGTATCAGTCTGTACTGGACGAGGCGGAGTCCTGGAGACGCGGGCGCCAGTAGGAACACAGTCTGACAGAGGGCGCCCGAGCAAGAGCAGGCCAAAGCCTGAATGAACCACGTCCAGGACAAAAGCTGAAGAGGTGTCTTTAAGCAAGCTGGGATCAGGGCTGGCAGAAGTCTGGAAACAGTGGCAAGCAAGGCTGAAGTCTAGACAAGGAAAGAGTCAAAAGGATGGTCAGACGAAGCAGAAGTCCAGGGCTGGAGAGAAGCAATGGCATAGTCAAGCGATGCAGCGGTCCGGGGCTGGAGAGAGGCAACAGAGTAGTCAGGCAATGCAGAGGTCCAGGGCTGGAGAGAGGCAATGGAGTAGTCAGGCAATGCAGAGGTCCGGGGCTGGAGAGAGGCAACGGAGTAGTCAGGCAATGCAGAGGTCAAACCAGGTTAGCAATCCGAAGGAGAGATGAAGGTACAGGAACACAGGAACAAGGAAACAGGAACGAAGGCAATCAGGATCGGGAACCAGGAACTGAAGAGGCAACGATTACTCGACTAGCGAGACGACCTGTTGCAAAGGCAATTTGAGAGAGCAGAGCCCGGGTTTATATCTTGGAGCTCTGCCGATGTCATCATCCGGGGCTGCTGCCAGGTTCCCGCTTCGGGCCCTATTTAAAGGCTAGCTGCGCGTGCGCGCCTAGGGAGGAGCACAGTGTTGGTCGGGATGGTGTCTCTCCTCGGGCCACGCGGAGAGGCCCGACGCAGAGCATCAGGAGCTGCAGCAGAGCCAGAGGCCCCAGGGGCGGCCCAAGGACGGAGCCGGCGGCCCAGAGCCGCCAGAGATGAGGGACCAGATGCTAGATCACTTTGAAAGAGGTGAGGGGGTCGAGCCGCGGGTCTGCTGTGGCTGGCGTGCGTAACAATTACAAAGTCTTACAATTACTTCAATCTAAAGATCTAACTAGTGGGTTGCGGGACCGTTGGTCTGCATTACGTCCCTTGGAATTAACTGTTATAGCCTTGAACAAATGTTTTGCAAAAATCACCTCTACCTTGGAGAATGTAAGGCTTAGAGAAGAACAGTTTAAGTTCCTACATGAAGCATATGTACCAAAGTTGAGGGCTTTTAAGATGGGAGTCTTGCCATCTGCTAATTGTCTTAAATGCAAAGGGGTTAAAGGTGACTATCTACACAGCTTTTGGTCTTACGAGATTATCCAATGATTTTGGGGAGGTATCCAAGCCTTATTAGCCGAAATCTGGGGAACGATTATCCTGTTATCTCCTGAGATATGGTTATTGGGTAACTATTTGAGGATTCATCTAATCCTATCCAAATTGCAACAACATTTCTTAGATAAAGTTTCCCTAGTAGCTAAGTGAGTTATTTTAATTAATTGGTTGAAGGGCACTACAGATTTGTTAGAGCAGTGGAATCCGCAATTTTATAAACTACTGTGTTTTGAGTATTTAACAGCCAAAACGTTTTCTGCTACAAACTATGCTCAAATGATGGCTCTATGCAGAGACTACATACAGTTTCTACCAAAGGATTCCAACCCTGTATTTTAGGGTTGGAATCCTTACTTTTATTGATTCAGTTCTGTAATGATAGATGACCTATTTACTACTTGGTGGCTGTAACCTCTGCTTTCGTATATGTGCTCCTATAGTTTTCTGCACCCTTTTGGATGGAGAGGAGTGGGTGGGTAATAAAACTGGAAAATATTTGACAATGTTCTCTCTTAAATGCTTGAATCACAAATTATATTATGAATGCTGTGTGTTTTCTGTAGCTGTTCCTGGATAAGTTGTTCCATGCTTCTTTGTCAATAAAGATACGTTTAAAAAAAAAAAAAAATCCTAAAGATGAAGCCACATTAAGAAAGGTGTTAGGATTTGTGGACCCTTGGCCCGAGGTGGGGTTAACGCTACCTGAGGGGTTGGGTCCCGCAGGTCCCCACCATCAGGAGGCAAGGCTGCCCGGGAACATAGGCAAACAGGAACTTCGTCAGTACCAGCCCTCGTTCCCCGCAGGTTGAGCCCTTGGGTGCCGGGGCCGGCTGGTCTTAGGTGCACCTCTGTGTGGCTGGTTCCGGAGAGAGTAGGCAACTGGAGGCTGAGAGTGTCAGTAAGGTTAGGTATAGTCCAAGACCAAGATAGTCTCAGAGGGAGAGGGAGAGAAGGTCTCAAGGGGTGAAAGGCCACTGCAGTTCTGAAGGCAATAGAGCAGGACCACGTGGGAGTGACCCTGAGGAGAGGAGGTGCAGAAGCAGAGGCTTGTACTCTGATATGCTGAAGCAGGTCTAGAGCGGGGGATCCGCTGCAGCAGGTACGAGTAGAGTAGTAACGCAGAGGGGCTGCCTGAGAAATGGCAGCGCAATAACAGGCCCTTGCAATGTAGAAATGCTGAGAGGTGCCCCGAGGAGCGGGGACACAGAGACACAGTCCAGTAATGTCGCAGCGCTGAGCCATGCCTTGAAGAGTGAAAGCACTGAAGCAGGATCTCCGATGTAGAAGTGCTGAGGCTGATCCCGCGGAGCAGGAGGTGCCACAGCCGGGTCCCAAATGTAGAGGCACTTGAGCCAGGCCCTGAGGATCAGGAAGCGCAGAGACAGGGTCCCAGGTATGGAAGCGCTGAGCCAGGCCCCGAGGAGCGGGAAGCGCGGAGACAGGGTCCCAGGTTTGGAAGCGCTGAGCCAGGCCCTGAGGAATGGGAAGCACAGAGACAGGGTCCCAGGTGAAGAAGCGCTGAGCTAGGCCCCGAGGAGCGGGAAGGATACTGATGTGAAGCACAGCGATCAGTAGAGCAGGAGCAACAGGTCCGGAGTACTGGAGCAAGCACCAGAAAGGAACCAGGGAACTCGTTGCCAAGTCGGTTAGTGGTGGCTGAAGGTAGTCCCTAAGTATCCCGTGTCAGTGATGTCATCAGCCGGGGAAGAGCCTGAAGTTCCCATCATTGGCCCTTTAAAGCGAGGACAGATGGCGCGCACACGCGCGCCTAGGGATGCCCAGGGTCGGAACGCCGATCGGCGGCATCCCAGCCGCCACGTGAAGCACAGGGAGCCAGGAGGAACGCGGCGGCAGCAGCTGGCCACAGCCACGAGTAAACCGGGAGTAGAGAGCCAAGCATGACATGACGTGAGTTGAGTTGAGCTGGCCGTGGGCAGCCATGGCCAGAGCCATAACAAAAGGGAGGGAGAGGGAACAGAAAGTTATCGGAAACTGATGGTTCAAGAGGAGCAGAGAACTGGAGGCTGCTTGGACTCTTAGTCCCAGGAAGTCTTAACCTAAAGGTAATCACGAGGAAGAAACTGACTGAAGGGAAAGTGATAGTTATTAAGGGAATACAGGCAAAGTTAATTAAGAATTTACTTAGGGAACAGAGTTTCTCTTGGGGCAGGAGATTTCCTGAGGAGGGAGACTGTCAGAGAGGCAAAGGACAGCCAGAGACGCCAGGGCCTGTCAGACAAGGTCTGTGGTAGGCTATCACTGCGGATGGGGATAACCCTGTAAGAGAACTGGACAGACTGTGGGTTGGGATTAGAAATGTGACTGGAGAAGACATTAGTTGCTGCATAGAGCTCCTGACAGCCTCTGTTTAAATGCCTACTGTATATACCTGGAAGAACTCTGGTGCTTCAGAGGCTGTGGAATTGTGCTGTTATCTGAAGGCACAGATACAGAAGGAAATCAAATACACTGCTTCCTGAAAATGTTCGGCCAGACTATTGTTTCCAGGCAATCCAGCAAATGTTCAGATCAGAGTAGGTCACTGGCAGTGGCATGTAAGATCTGTGAGGTCTTGAAAGCATATGTGCTATGTAACATCCTTCTTGTTGGACCTTTAAAAGATTTCACAACTTATAAAGACTGCCACCCATTTTGACAGAGCTATAACTAACACAAAGGAAATAGCTATCTATACATACACAGCTTCTCTTATCTGCTCCTCCTATGGGACTCTAACTCCTAATATTTCCACCCAACCATCCTGTGCCTCAGGGGATAGGGATCCACTATTGCCTCCTTCCTGTACTCTGAACTATAGTTAGCCAGTGATGGGGTGGAGGAGAATCTGAAGGTGCTGTACTCATGTGCCACTGTCACAGCAGATCTCCCCACCCTCACCGCCCGCTGCTATTGGCATCTGGGGATAGGAGACTGGGGTTGTGAACCTCCTCATCCCAAGTGAGAATTGCTGCCATGGGAAAGATGGCATGCCAGTTCTTACTCCCCCCTCCTCCAGATGAAACATTGGCACTTTGCCAATACTTTCCCCGTCACCTTCCAAGAACTGCTTCAGCTGCTGATGCCAGGAAGAACTGTTGCTGCAGAAATTACAGCTAAATGAAAATGTGGGCACTTACCCAGCTTAACTCTAGCCAGATAACTTTGTATCCGGCTAATATTTGACTGAATAAGTTAGGGGCATTCTAGAGGTGTAACAGGGAGGGGTTCAGTTAGCCAGATAAGTTATCCTGCTAATTCTGATATTCTGGTGAGCCTGTAGGCCTGTCCTAAAGTTAGCTGTTTAACTTATCCGGCTAACTTTAGGAGAGCCAGATATATACAAGCGGTGCAGCTGGATACGTTTGCCTGGCTAACTAGCCAAGCCACACAGCGGCTAAATGTGGACCTCATTTTTCAAAATACAAAAGTGCAAAAAGCTCTCTGCAACCCCGTCCTGGGAATACCTCTCTTATTACTGTGGACAAACATACATACCTACAAGTTATATGCATGAAAGTTTACCTGCGTACCAGGTGGATGATTTTGGAAAAGGCCATGTCTGCAGGTAAAGCCTTTGAAAGTTACCCTGACATAAGGCAATTTTCAAAGTGATTTACAGTGATTTAAAAAAAAAAAAAAAAAAGATGTTCTCATGGTATCTGAAAATTCCCATCCTCTCTGAATGCAGCTTAAACTTCATAACTTGTTCTATAACTTGCATACTTTTATCTGCTTTGAGAGGTGGTGTTCTGACATCAGGGGAGGAAAATAATATGTGGAGATTGTATTTTCAAATCTACATGTAGTATTTTGAAAAAAAAAAAAAAGTCCTGCAGAAAAACAGGTGCATATGCCTGCCCATACCGTGTACCCATTGCAATTTAAAAAATGAAAGCACAGGCATATATTTGTCTGCACCAAGACAAAGTCCATGGACTTTGCACCAAGTTCCAGACAGTTTGAAAATTGCCCCCTTGAAAACCAATTGGCCCACTCCAGCCTGCCCAGTTGTCCCCTATTTGTGGTTATATGGCCATAAGACATAATGGCACCAGCTGGCCCTGAAACCAGCACCAAAATGAAGTCACTTTGGCGCCAGCCTCAGGGCCAGCTGAAGCCATTTTTAAAAAGATCACATTGGGGCAGGAGTTAGTGGGAGAGCTGTTTTGGATGGTTTTTGTATTTGCTTTGGGGACTTTTTTCTAATGTTTATCTGGGTTTGGGTCATGAACCAAACCTGAAAGCCAAAAAAAAGAAAACCGACAAAAATGAATCGAAATGAAATATTTTGGTCTGAATGTCCCTATTGCCTACCATTTTGGGCAGATGTCCACTAGGGATGTGCATTTGTTAAAAAGAAATGCAAAAAAAGCAATAATTGAGGCATTTTACAAAAAATGGGCTCTGATGAAACTACCCCAAAATCTGCAGGTATTTTCATATTAGTTTAAAAAAATGTAACCTCCCCGAGGCCTCCTGGCAGCCTCCCACCCTCTAAAAATAAAACAGGAGCCTCCATGGCCCTCTCCAACTCTCCCACGCTGTGAAAGAAGATGCGAGCTTGGGCCTACCCATCTGGGTTTGGCCGAGCCCAGGTGGGGCTCCCCCAGGCCCCACCTGTCCCCTGTCCTTTGGACCACAGGATACCCCCCCATTTGCCCCTTCATGGGGGTGTCCTGTGGTCCAAAGGGCAGGAGCAATCCCCACTCGCTTCTGCCCTGGCTAGCAGTAGATTTAAATATGGCATTGGCTGCACTGAGGTAGGTGCCATTCTGTTGTATGGCTGAGACTGGGGACGTTACAAAGTTGTGGCTAATTTTAGCCAGTAAATAACACTGATATTCAGTGCTATCTGACTAAAGTTATCCAAGTCTGATCAGAAGAATAGCTGTCCTACCTGGGCAATTTTCCTGCTCCCTGGCCAGCTGAATATCAACCTCACTAATTTTGATCAAAATCACAGCTTTTGCTCCTTCCTAGACACCTAAACCACGTGTGTAGGGGCAATGTGAAGTACCCTGAGTGCTGCACGCAAACAGGATGAATTCATTATTAGTATATAGATATATAAACTAACTTTTTCTTCCTACCTCATGAGTTATTC
Source organism: Rhinatrema bivittatum (assembly GCF_901001135.1). NCBI lineage: Eukaryota > Metazoa > Chordata > Amphibia > Gymnophiona > Rhinatrematidae > Rhinatrema > Rhinatrema bivittatum. The sequence goes on along the minus strand of NC_042622.1, from coordinate 214,135,117 downwards.
ACCTAACACAATGAGGTTACTCCAAGTGTAAAATTTAAAGTTTTAATAAACGGCTCCAATTGACTGCAGCCCGCCTTTGAGATTCATGGCACTGAAATTGAATAGATCATTATTACAAGTTTGCAGTTGCTGCATATTTGCCACACCAATCTGAAAATGTCACCCACCCCCAAGCATTATTACCACACATAAATCTGCCAGAGGCTAGCAGGGACCTGCAGAAATTATTAATAAGTATATTTCACAGGAAGGAAATAGCCAGGCAGATAAGCTACCTGCAATGCACTTTGGGGAGAGAGAGGAAATGAGAGAGACAAGGGTAAAAATAAATGCCTTGTAACGGAGGCAGGAGAGGGCGTTTGGTAATGATATATTATCACCACTAGCACTTTTTATTTTTATGGAATGCATTAGTTAATCAAGGTAATGGTTCACGTTCTCTCGCCCCAAACATACACTGCTCACAGGCTCCTTCATTCTCCTCTCCAGCAGCTGCCAGGGTTGGGGGGTGTGCAGGATAGGGGCTACAACCTAACCAGGAGAGTATGCCTTTAACATGAACTAAAAGTGACCCAGCCAAAGCTTGCGCCAGTAACCCCCACAAATCAGAGGGGCAGGCCTGACCTGTCATTGACCTGAAGGTTCCTTCTCATCAAGCTGAGAAGAGTCAAGTTCCTGCTGATGAGAGCACATTCAAGGCTAAAGCAATGGGAAGAGGCTGCTCTCAGTCAGAGTCTGCGTGGGCCACCAGGGTTCATCTTCCAAGTAACAAACACGGGGGACCAGCGAGAGAGAGAGAGAGATCAAAAGAGAGCGAGGTATAAAGAGTAATTACGGCCTATCTTCTACTACTTTCTTTTCATGCTTAATAATCCTAAAGTGTGGTCACAAAGGTAATTTTCAACGAGTTGCATGCATAAATGTAACATACTATTGCAGACATTTTCAAAAGCCCATTTAATGCTCATAAAATCTATTGATGATTCAATGGCATATATTGTAGCGATTTTCAAAAGCCCACTTACATGCATAAAGTGCATTTACAGACATCAAACCCAGTTTTATGTATGTAAATGCTTTTGAAAATTACCCCCACGGGGCTTTCCACTCAACCTACACTGCGGTAACCATTAATCTTTCTCCTTGAAAGTCTTCCATTGAATGAGAAGGAGGTCATGAGCTGTTGGATTTTTTTTTCTTTTTATTGTTGTTTTATATTTTATATAACATATTCAAGAAAACGCACACAGATAAACAAGCAACCAAAAAACAAAACAAGTGTGTATATCTTATGCACTTTTAGCTACATGAGGACAAGCAGATCTCAAACATCCTTACTATCAGTCAATAAACACTAAAGGTAGGAGTAGTACTATAAGAGGGAAATTGTAAAAACCTCTGCAGGTGTACATGTACCCACAGAATGAAAAGAGGCATTATTGTGACTGGGATTTACAATTACGCACATACTTTGGAATTTTCAAAAGCATGCACATATTACCCCACTATTCAGTGCCACTTAAGTTTGCTTTGAAAATTATCCCACCAAATCTACCCACTCACAATTACATCTGCAAATTTGTGTGCAGATTTTTTTCAGGAAGATTTATCCGCCTACTTTTGAAAACACAAAAGTATACATGTAAGTACAATTCCCTCCCCAGTGCCACCCCTGGGAACGCCTCCGCTCAGTCCAGGTAATTTATGTGCACATATAGGCCACATTGGAATGCCTACTAAGCATTGTGGCCTAGTAGCGAAGTCATGCTGTGCAGTGTAAAGTAGAGAAAAGTGCCATCTTTGTTTTACTACCCCCATGGGAGATTGCAGCAATGGTTTATTCCTGCTTTCATATCATTCAGTGACTCTTAGTGTGCAATTCTGGTCACTGCATTTCAAAAAAGATACAGCAGAATTAGAAAAGGTACAGAGAAGGATGGCCAAAATGATAAAGTGGCTAGAATAATTCCTCTTTGAAGAAAGGCTAAAGAGATTATGGCTCTTCAGCTTGGAGAAGATACAGCTCAGGTCTATAAAATATAATGAGTGGAGTGAAATGGGTAAACACAAATCTTTTGTTTGTTCTTTCAAAAAGTATTCAACACATAATTAAGCTCTGATATTTGCTGCCCGAGGATGTGGTAAAAGAATGTAGCTGGGTTAAAAAAGGTTTGGACAAGATCTTGGAGGAAAAGTCCATAAACTGTTTTAAGGTGGACTTGAGGAAATCCACTACTTATCCCTGGGATAAGCAGCATGGAATCTATTAACATTTTGGGATCCTGCCAGAATCTTGTGACCTGTGTTGGCCACTGTTAGAAACAGAATGCTTGATGGACCTTTGGTCTGACCCAGTATGGCTCTTATGAGTTGAATTTTGAGAGAGTAAGAGCCTTTTACCTCCTGCTCCTATGTTTTGAGAAGCAGGCCCAAAGCCTTGGAGAGAAACCTCGCTGGTGAGTGAGAGATTTGCTGCTAGTTCGCACCCAATGGCTAGTCAACTGTTTTGTCATATTTTTTGGAGGGGGGTTTTGTCCATTCTTCCTTTCCATAGAAAGAGAACAGAGGTTGCCTAAGTTCTGAACGTGTAAGGAATTAAGATTAACATTCTCACTATTGTATTCAGATACTTACACAGGGGCCACCATCAATACCTATCTGACGTACTACTCCCTTACAAACCTACTTGAGCACATCAATCTTCACGACTAGATCTGCTTACTATTCCATTGCCTGCAATAATTAGGCTCGAAACTACCTGCTGTTCTGTCTTTTGTTATCTAGCCACTTCATTATGAAATGCCTCTCTTTTAAAGTCAAGGCATGAGAAAAATTATTTGAAATTCCAGAACGGAGGTCAAAGTTTGGTTTTATTCACAAACCTTTGGATCTAAACAGACTTAATTTTATGCTTGCACTACTTTGTCAAATTATTATTTATTGAATATGATTCACTTTGACACTTCGGCTTTTTTCATAAGCTTTGGATCTTAATAGGCATACTTTTTATTGCTATACTGCTTTGTTAAATTATTTATTGTTGAGTGTGACTCATCCCTGATTATTGTAGCTCTGTACCTTTTTATCTCATGGCTTTATTATTATGTCATTTTATTTTGGTTTAAAATGATCATTGGTTAGAATTTAGGAAGTTGCCATACTGGGTCAGAACAAGCCCAGCATCCTATTTCCAATCCAGGCTACAAGTACCTGGCAAGTACCCAAACTAAATAGATCCCATGCTACTAATGCATGGGATTATTTAAAATTTTAACCTATTTAAGGATTTTATTTAAATTATTTTGTTATGATGGTTGTACTTCAGTATGGTTTTATTTTATGGCTTTCTTATTGTACTATTTTGTTCTGGTTTAAAATAATCATTGATTTAATGTCTTTATCTGTCCAATTTACCAATATTTTTCAGTTTATTAATTGTTTATTGTTTACTTGCAGATCAATATTCAACTTCTGAGTTTTCCAGCATTTAGCTAGTGTTATAATCTGGTGTGGTTGTGGACCCTGGATCGTAGTGAGAGCTGACTCCACCCACAGGGAGCAGCCTTATGGGGACTCACTACAATGGGCGTGGCCTCAGCAGAGACGGACACAGATGAGCGAGACTTTATTGTACAGGAATTGTGGGAGATACCCACAGCATGGAGAGAAGACACAGTCCAGAATAGTAAGGCAGCTCACTGTAGATATCCCTGGTAGTGGCCCGCAGAGCAGGGTATGCCAGGGAACTCCTCTTGAGATGGTGCTCCTCATGGTGGATCCGGTAGTGGCCTGCAGCGCGGGGTATGCCGAGGATCAGTGCGTAGTATTCCTGAGAGGTGCAGAGGGTCAGCAGAGCAAAGTAGATGATGGTACTTACTCCGGAGTGTAGAAGGGTAGCTGGGATGAGCACGGTAGTGGCCCGAGGCATGGGGTACACCAGCGGTTCCGTCAGCTAGATGGTTGAAGCGATAGTAGAACTCACAAGACTGAGCTAGCAGTGTCCTGGATAAGGATGACAGGAATCTCCAGGCAGGTAGGCCCTCCGAGGAGCAGATAGCCAGAACGTAACAAGGCTCCCAAGGAGCGGGTACCTAAGGCGTTCTAGTTCAGGAAGCAGTTCACATAGTGAAGCGAAGCATCTCCGAATGGAGTGGAATGAGCAGGAAGGAAGTCCTTGCTAATTCATAGGAAGCATAGGCTGGCTGGGTTAAATACTTCTGGCAGGTGACGTCATGCGGAGGGGATGCCCCCGAGGTTCCCACCATAATGTGGATAAGAGAGGGCCTGGTGCACGTGCACATGCGTGCCCTAAGTAATCCCCAACTCAAGAAGGCGGACGGGATCGCCCACGCCATCCCGGGGATGTCGAGGAAGGCGGAGTTTGCAGGCTGAGGCTGCCATGGCCTTGAGAATTGCTGTAGCAGGGAAAAGAGAGGTGAGCAGCAAAGGTTGCAGCCGTCTGCGACTGACGGGAGCAACAGTACCCCCCTTCTTATGGCTCCTCCCAGGGGGTTTCGGCTTCCTTGGGTGAGTTAGATGGAATTGTTGGATAAGATCCTTGTCAAGGATGTTATTATTTATTTATTTATTTTATTTAACGTTTTTTATATACCGGTATTCGTGTGGAACATCATATCGGTTTACAATTAACTCATTAACAAGAGAGAAATTACATTGAATGAGGTGCAAGTAACAGGGGAGGGAGTAAGCAGAGATTATAAAAGTTATACAGATCAGTTGAACACTGACAGCAGTGATTAATTGATTAACAAGAGATACATTATTATATAAAATGTACATTATTATTTCCATATAGGCGGTTTTAAGACTGTTCATTGTAATAATTATTTACAAGTAGAGTATGCCAAGGATGGAAGATGAGCGAGGGTTGGAGGGGGGGGGAGCAGGCAGGTGGGGGGGGGGGGAGGGTAAGGGAGGGGGGCTTAGGTGGGTAAGGCGCGGGGGGGGAGGTGTTTTCTTCCGGCCCCTATCCTTCCCAGGATAATAGGTATTCCCAATGCTTTCCATGTTTGCGTACATCTAAGATCTCATCCGCTTGGTATGTAATGTCCTCTTCAGCAGACAGAAGCTGTGGATCCGGGGTCTTTTTTGAAAACTCGGAAAGGATGAGTGGCTTCAAAAGACGTGGAAGGCATTGTGTATCTTCATGGAAGTGGGTAATCGTAGGCTGTAAGTTACAGGTCCCAGGTGGTGGAGAATTGGGAAAGGGCCAATCTAGCGTGGAGCGAACCGAACAGATGACAGCTTGAGACGGATTAATTTGGTACTGAGCCATACTTTGTCTCCTGGTTGGAATTCAGGGGCTGCTCTGTGATGAGCGTCATACTGTTTCTTGGCCCGTAGTCCTGCCTTCTGTAAAAGGACCTTGGTTTGCTCCCAGAGATGATGGAATTTTTCATCTGAAGCCTGAGCTGCTGGCGATGGAACTGACAAAGGGTATTGGTAGCGGAGGTAATGGCTGACGGATAAGTTATTTGTTTTCCAGGTTTTTGAAAATTGAGCTCTATGTGTTGCATTATGCTTATTGATTAGGCTTTGCATACTGTGTTGATGTCTCAATGGAACTGGGGTTAATCAATTCCACAAACTACACTGTGTCAGGAGAGCACATTCTGCGGTGGCCCATGGGAGCATGGCAGATAAAGGGGGAAATCGAGGTAGCTGACATCCTCACAGTACTGTGCAGGGTGTCCACTCTTTCCTATGCTGCATCCTCACTGTCCTTCTACCTCTGGTGCTCTCATTCCCACATCGTATATTCCAGTGAATTAGACTGCGGGCTGGAGAGAGATACTCCCTTTCATCCATGGGTCACCTAGCATGTACAAAAAGAGACTTCTACGCCAGTAGAATTCATGACCTCCGATTTGATGCTAGGGCCCTGTTCTCCTGTTTCCCAACTCACAAAAACCACCACCCCAGCCATCCCAGATGATCAAGCTCAAACTAAGGCCAATGAACTCGCAACTCTTCTTTCAGAAAAAAATTTCCAACATACTAGCACTCCTCCCCACCAACACAACTTCTTCTCCTTTACCTTTCACCACCTCATCTAATGCTGGAGCTAACCTCGACTCCTTCAAACCCACGTCTTCCTTGGAGATCGAGTCCCTACTAAAGAGATTGAAACCGTCCAGCCACTCGTCAGACCACATCCCAACAAAACTACTGTTATTGATTCCGGACACCATCTCCAAACCTTTGGCTGATATTATAAACTGCTCCTTATCACAAGGAATCTACCCAGACACGCTAAAACTTGCCACCCTCAAACCCCTTCTGAAGAAACTGAACCTAGACACAAGAGAACTCACCAACTTCCGTCCTATCTCTAACCTCCCTTTTATAGCCAAACTCATGGAGAAACTGGTCAATACTCAACTTTCAGATTACCTAGAAGACCACAAATTCTCTACCCATCTCAATACGGCTTCCGTAAGTCACTTAGCACGGAAACCCTCCTTATCTCCCTCACAGATCATATCATCATGGGCCTAGACAAAGGGCACTGATTCCTGCTAGTACTTCTAGACATCTCAGCTGCGTTCAATACAGTGAACCACTCTATCCTTCTAAATCGCCTTTCAGACATTGGTTTATCAGGAATGGTCCTCAGATGGTTCGATTCCTTCCTCAGTAATAGAGGCTACAAAGTTAAAATCAACAACAAAGAATCCCCTAGCATCAAATCATCATTAGGTGTACCCCAAGGCTCCTCACTGCCAAGACGGAACTCCTCCTCATCTCCTCTGATCACACCAACCCGCCTCCACAGACCCCTCCTAATACCATGATCACGCAAGTAAGAGACCTCGGAGTAATTCTCGACAACCGTCTGAACCTAAAGAAATTTATCAACAACACAACCAAGGACTGCTTCTACAAACTACAAGTTCTAAAAAGACTCAAACCACTCCTACATTTCCATGATTTCAGGACAGTCCTCCAAACCTTGCTTTTTAGGGATGTGAATCGTTTATCTGATGATTGAAAATATCGTCCGATATTTTCAATATCGTCAGATATTGGGGGGTCCCCGATAGTGATAGGAAACCCCATGATTAATTTAGTGGGTTTTCTTATCGTTATGGGGGGGGGGGCAGGAAGAAAGGACACAACCTAAAAACACAACCTGACCCTTTCAAATGAGTTTGTTAGTATCCCCCCACCCTCCAGACCCCCCCCCAAAAACTTTTTAAATACCTGGTGGTCCAGCGGGGGTCCCGGGAGCATTCTCCTGCGCTCGGGCTGTCGGCTGCCACTAATCAAAATGGCACCGATGGCATGTGACAGGGGCTATCGGTGCCATTGGTCGGCCCCTGTCACATGGTAGGTGCACTGGATGGCCCGCGCCATTTTTAAAGATGGCTCTGGCCGTCCATTGCTCCTACCATGTGACAGGGACCGGCCAATGGCACGGATACCCTGTCACATGCTAAGGGCAAAGGGCCATCGGTGCCATTTTATTTACAGGCAGCCGACGGCCCGAGCGCGGGAGAATGCTCCCGGGACCCCCGCTGGACCACCAGGTATTTAAAACAATTTTTTGGGGGGTACGGAGGGTGGGGGGGATACTAACAAACTCATTTTAAAGAGTCGGCTGTATTTTTTGGTTATCGGCTCGGGCGCAGCCGATAAAAAAAACCCGATCGGACTGCAAGAAAAAAAATTCATGATGTGAATCGGAACCGGAATCAGAACCGATACCGGTTCGGATTCACATCTCTAATGCTTTTTGCCAAGATAGACTACTGTAACGCCCTCCTCCTGGGTCTCCCCGCCTCCACCACCAAACCTCTTCAGATGCTCCAGAACGCGGCTGCCAGAATCTTGACAAACACCAACCGTGGAGATCACATCACACTCATCCTCAGGAACCTACATTGGCTCCCAATAAGTTACAGAATTTTACACAAGTCCCACACCATCATCCATAAAACCATTCACAAACAGCTCCAGCTCGACCTTTAGATCCATTCAGACTTCACACCTCTTCAAGACCCATCAGAGAAGCTTACAAAGGAACCCTGTACATCCCCACAACCAAAGCCACCCTTCGTACAGCCACTAGAGAATGGGCATTCTCGACAGCGGGACCTGCCATCTGGAATACCATTCCTCCAGATCTTAGACTGGAACCCTGTCTGTTAACATTTCGGAAAAAACTCAAGACCTGGCTGTTCCTACAAGCCTTCCCTTAACTGTTCCGATCCATGGATAAGTGCCACTTAGACAGACCTCTCTCTATATGTATCTAGGCATTTCCTATTTACCGTTTGTTAAGTTTACTTCGTCTAACCTTAGCTTTTGGCTACTTTAGCTCCCAAGTTCACTAGACCTTGTTTATTGTAACTTTGCTTCCTTTTCAATGGTAATGTTAATGTTATAACCCCCTTGTTCCTTGTAAACCGATATGATATGATCAGTATCATGAATGTCGGTATAGAAAAGAGTTAAATAAATAAATAGTACGTAAGTATAATTTTGGGTGAGATGTTTCAGCCTATTTTCACCCATTGCTTCCAGGTGCTAGTCCCTATTCCTGCCAGAAACCCTCTAACTCCTTCAGAATATTGACTATGGGGATGAACTTGCCCAGTGTGACGCTTTTGAAACTTGGATCCTTTATGGCATCCTAGAAGAGCTTCATAACTTGTATCATCTGTGTTATCTGTGGCCAAGCATGCTTCCCCAGGGAGCAATCCACACCTATCTCGCTTTCCAGAGATGGGTTATTAGGGGCTGTTCTTTGCTCCTATAACCTCTGCAGCATCAGATAGGTGGAAGTCCAATGTGCCTTTATCCAGAATCAGCCGAGGCACCTCCATTGCTTCCTGCTTCTCGCAGAGCTGCTGCCCACCTTTCACACTCTGGTGAAAATGCCCCACTATTTTCCTGCCTCTCTCAGTTCTTTTAGGACTAAGCTGCCATATTCCTCCTTAGTCCCCAGGGCATCCTTTACTACCAGGTACAGCAAGTGTGCAATGCAACAGATCCCCTCATATCCCCTATCTTCATTGTACCTCCAATGTCTATAAAATAAATATAAAAACACAGGAGAAACAATCTTGTCTCTCTGGTCTAGGTGCCAGCCCCCCATCATTTATTTTATTTATTTTAGTTTTTTCTATACCGGCATTCATGAGAGTATCACATCATGCCAGTTTACAATAAACAGGGTACATTTACAGAGTTTATGGTATTTACTAGGACATGTCCATTTGCCATTTTGTAGTTTTTTACGTAAGGGTAGTGACTGGAAGTCATAGTTTTCTGCGTAAGGGTAGTGATTGGAAGTTGGTTCGAGGTGAGTTAAGATTTATTCCGAGTCTGGGAAGGCTTTTTTAAATAAATATCTTTTCTTATTGCCATCATCTTTTCTTATTGCTCCTATGAATGGTATTCATCACCTGGGTATGCAGCACAACTCATCTGTACCCTGCTGACTGCCCCTACCATGGCTAGCTGCATGCCGTGAGGGTGAGGTAGGCTTGTATAGTGTTCCAGATGGTCCATATGTATTAATGAAATGGATGCTAGCCCTCTCCTCTGTGTGGCCAGCTGCGCCCACATGCAAGCATGACACTGAATATACAGGGCATGGATAACATGTCTGCTGAATGTTGTCTGGGAGGGATATTTTTTATGTTTGATCACAGGTACCATGAAGGGAATCTTCAGGGAGGAATTCTATCTCCCATGTTGTTTACAATTTATCTTTGGCCCCCCTACTTTGTAATTGGCGGCTAAGAGGTGCAGCAGTCAATCACATCCCGCATTTTTCCATGATCTGCGAGGGCTGGTCATCCAAGACAGTCATTTCCCTGATGAACCATGTCAGCACCTTTGATGCTGCCTGCCTCTACCTATGGGAAAGCCATGTGATAAAACACCCCAGGTGATCCATGGTGGCGTGCCACCGACATGAGGTTTTGTGCTTCTTGCCTATAATCTCACTAGAGAAAGAGGCCCGGAGATTGGTTTGGGAGACAAATCTCCCTCTTCTTGGCTTTCCTGCTGCTGCAGCTGCTTTGACTGGTGAACAGGCTAGTACTGGTGGCCTCTCCTGAACTAACACTAACACGTATTCTTTTTTTTTTAAATGATGCTTCATGCCACTGTTTGTAAGATGGTTCAGTATTTTTTCTCTCCTGATGACCAAAAACCAAACAATGCCCCTCCCCGCATCTTAAATGATGTGACTTTGACCCCACAACAAGATCTGTCAAAGTATGCTAATGTTTTATGGTTTTTTGGAACTGTTGTAGAGTGTTATTGATATTTTATATTTTATCATGTAATCCACTTTGTATAAGGTAACTGAAAAAAAGCGGACTATGAGTACTTTAAACAAATCAATCCATAAAAAAATAACTAAATTAAACATGAAGGCAGGAGCATAGAGATCATACTGGACTCTGCACTGAACATGGAGGGCCAGGTATCAGCTGTAACAGAGAAAATGTTCTGGGGCCTCAAAACGATAAAGCAATTGTGGCACCCCTATCGGATCTGGTCACTAGATGGCATTATCCCTGTCCTTAGAACACACTTAGCAAGGGAGCCATCAATACCCTTCAGACCCTCCCACCCGGAGATTCTGATTGGATGACGAAGTGCATTTAGCTCTGCCTTTTTAACACTCGGGGGGATCAGTTAGAGAAAGCAGCTGCAGAATAAACTTGTATATTTTCCACACTCTAGTAGGGCCTCCCAGCCTTGCCCATTCCTTCTAATAATTTACAGTGAGATAGACTTTTAAGCCTGATACCCCTTTGGGGAAAGGGGCTCTCTTTAGGGCACCAAAGACCTGATATCCTACTCTACTCAGTAGGTAGGCAAGCACCGGTGATGAATCCTGCTGCGAGAGACAGAGAGGGCAGAGAAGCTATCTAGATTAGGAGTTAAAGTATTTTTTGGAACTACAGAGCAGTGGGGGAGGTTTTTGGATCCCCCTTCCCCACTGGGATTTCAGTGCTGTGAATAGCCTGGTCCCCAGATTTTTCCCCAGAGAAATCATCTAAAGTAACAGAGGAGAATGAACAACTGAATCCAAGGAAGAGCACGAGAAGGAGATCTCATCTGGATTTCCTCCCAAGGAAACAGGACAGGCTGGGTGTCCACGGGAGAGAAGATTTCTAAAGGTAGGATTTTTGCAAAACAAAGGGGACCCCTCCACTAGGATTCCCACAGCACAGCCGCTGGGAGAGTAATGTGCATTTAAAGATCACCATGGGCTGTACCCAGAGGTCTGTAATAAGGACACCTACCTACACAGAAAGAAACCCTGTAACTACAGTCAGATGAAAACACTCATCAATTTTGGATAATGGATTTTATTTAATTTTAAAAATCAGTAAACTTTATTTTAACACCCAGACCTGGTCCTATCTAATTCTTAAAGCCTCTCACCTTATGGGAAGCACCTGTTGTGACCTCGGTAGAAGTGTGGACCCTTGACCTGTGCTGGGATTGGCACTACCTGAGAGGAAGGCCTACTACGGGTCCCCAGCGACAGGAGTCGAGGCAGACGGAAGGCAGGGGCCAGCTGGAGCTTCACCAATACCAATCCCATTCCCCGCGGGTTGAGCCTTTGGGTACTGGGACTGGCTGGGCTTAGGTGGGCCCCTGTGGAGATGCAGGAAGTAGAGGAGACGGGTTCTGGTCTGATGGTTGGTGGCAGATGGCAATCAAGCAACAAGAGGTCCAGTCCAATAGTTGGTGGCAGGTGGCAATCAGGCAACATGAGGTCCAGTCCAATGGTCGATGGCAGGCGGCAATCAGGTAACGTGAGGTCCAGTCCAATGGTCAAGCCGAGGAATCCGTCTGGAGGGAGAAGGAGGAGACTGGGGTCTGGAACAAGCAAAGGAAGGCAGGAAAAGGGACAGGAACAGGACCACGACGAGGAGCTGGGACAGGCGGGCAGGCAAAGACAGGAACCGGAGGCAAAGGCAGGAGCCAACAAAGAAGCAGCGAGAGGGGGCTATGAGACCTGTTGCCAAGCCGTCCGTCCTGGGTTGCTGCAAGGAATATATAGAGGAGAGGCCCGACGTAAACAGGAAGGGCCGGCAGCGTCTCCCTGCCGCGGGCCCTTTAAATTCATGCGGGGAATGCGCACGCGTGCCTAGGGGGCGGGGCCAAAATGGCCAACGCCAGCAACATCCCTGCTTGGGAGGAGGATGCTGTGGTCCTGGCGGCTCGAGAGGAGTGTGGGCCCTACCGAGGCTCCGGAGTGGCGAGGAAGTGACAGGGAGTCGATTCAGAGCCGGTAGGCTTAACAACGCCTAACGTATAGCATATACATTAGTGACCTTCTTTCATCGTCTGGGCCATAAGTGAGAGCTTTCCCCCATAAAAAGAATCCCCCCAGGGATTAAGAGTCAGCGTGGGAATGAATAGCCAGCCAGAGCAGCCCTAGAAGGTATAAATAAGATTGTGTGCCCTTAGGATTAAAAACACCCTGTTAAGGGTTACATAATTTGGCGCCTAAGAGTTGTGGGGCTTTGAGGAGAATGGAAAAACATGTACAGCGTGTTTGGAAGTGAAATGTGAAGTTTGGCTTCATACAATGTACAAAGAAGTAGAATAATTAACTGTGATGGATGTAACAAAATAGTGCTGTTCCCACATTTGAGGATTGTCGGGAAGGGGTGCGCCGAAGAGAAAATACGTGCAAATTGTGTACCTGGCTGACTTCACCAACAGCATGTACGGCATCTTACCAATGAAGTAGTATAAAGGCGGCAGCACGCTCAAGCACATCATCCTCAGCATGAGGGATTGTGTGTAGCAGGTGTGGTGCTAAGAGACTGCTAGCAAGGCCATAATTCCTCATCATCAGATAGCCAAGCATGGATCAGACTCTACCTTTGGCAGTATGCTCTTAAACATGGGTGGTGCCCAGCATGCTATTTGAGAGACCCAACATCTACCGGTTTTCCCAAGTGCAATGTATCATCGATTGTCGGGTACAAGGAATTTTTTGACTTTAATACCCTTACGTCCTGGTATATGTCATGAACTTTGTTGAAGAAAATTGGGTTGCATGGATTGCTGAACACACTGACAAAGTGACTGTCAAGGATTCTAAGAATTCTCAGTACATTTGGGATCATCCGGACTACAGGAGAGCCTTAGACAGGAAAGTGGCCGATCTGCAGCTTGACCGAATATCTTTAAACACGCTGTCATCTACTACCTCAAGAGTGGGGAGCAGAAGCCCTACTCAGTAAACTGTCTACTATCTAATGGGAGCACAGTGAGCACTATGAATGAAGGAGGTTCCCAAAGAAGGAGGAAATCACCAGTGAAGACCTTATCTCTCTGTGAGGAGGGGGCGACTTCATCCCTATATACAGACTGTTCCAGTCACAGAAGGGACATTGTTTTCTCTTCTATGTGCTGTATCTCTTGTGCTTTATTGCAGGGCATCCAGTCAACTTGGGCTGTCCCAGCTGCAGAGATTTCTGCTGGGAGGTTTTGAATAAGAACATAAGAAACTGCCTTGCTGGGTCAGACCAAGGGTCCAACAAGCCCAGCATCCTGTTTCCAACAGAGGCCAAAACCAGGCCACAAGAACCTGGCAATTACCCAAACACTAAGAAGAACCCATGCTACTGATGCAATTAATAGCAGTGGCTATTCCCTAAGTATAATTGATTAATAGCCATTAATGGACTTCTCCTCCAAGAACTTATCCAAACCTTTTTTGAGCCCAGCTACACTAACTGCACTAACCACATCCTCTGGCAACAAATTCCAGAGCTTTATTGTGCGTTGAGTGAAAAAGAATTTTCTCCGATTAGTCTTAAATGTGCTACTTGCTAACTTCATGGAATGCCCCCTAGTCCTTCTATTATTCGAAAGTGTAAATAACCGAGTCACATCTACTCGTTCAAGACCTCTCATGATCTTAAAGACCTCTATCATATCCCCCCTCAACCGTCTCTTCTCCAAGCTGAACAGCCCCTAACCTCTTCAGCCTTTCCTCATAGGCACCTTGAATAAGAGATTGAATAAGAGAGTGTTAGCTTACCCTCCATGGGAGGGTGAAGATTTCTACTCTGGCATAGAAACTGTTAGCTTGTTGTCCTTGGGAGGATGAAGTGGTAATCCCCTTAGGAGAGGGTGAACTGTCTTGTCGTCAGCAACTAGATTTCAGTCATGAAGATTTCTACAGTAATGAACTGTGCTAAACCCTTTGGGGAAGGGACCTATATCTAACATTTATTCTCAGCAGAGAATTCTGTATACCAAAATCGATTACTATCCTTAAAGATGTTTCTTGTTACATGTTTAAAAGCTATTATCCTTTCTCGGGTTTGATAACATTATAAAACGTTATTAGAAGGGTGTTTGATTTATTTATGTGAATTTTGCGGTTAACTATTATTTTCCTTCTCAGGTGGAATCTCCTAATAAGATTCGACACTTTGCACTCTGATTACTTATATATTTACAGGAGAGTTCTACTGAAAATTAAACGATGATCCTGTGTTCCAGCTTTTTAAAGAATTCTGTTGCTCTCTATGTGACGGGAAGGAGAAAAGGAGTTAAAAGAGGAAATGTTGATTTGATACCACAAAGTATCTTGCCAGGGAAAGGAGTTTGATGAGATAATAAAGTATTACAATGTATTTGAAGACTGAGTAATGTTCCCTCCTTGGGATGCACCAGTACTCTGGCAAATTGTTGAAAAAACAAGGAAGATTTAAATGGCTTTTCATTACAGCGATAGTGGAGGAATAAGCTGCTAATGGAGTGATATCGTCCTCATTTGTGTAAATTGCTTTCATTACAGATGGTGAGAGAGTCTTCCTCATATTGGGTGGTGGCAGGACCTGTACAGTTCTAGCAATGGCAGTGCTGGCCACTTAGTTCAGATTAACCACTATTCATTCTATAGGAATAATCGGCCGAAGGATGTATATTTAATGTGATGTTTTTAGCAGGCGTAAATCTGCCAACAAAGGTAAGGGGAGGGTTTAGATAGGGCCGGGGAGGTGGGTTAGGGAGGGGAAGGGAGGGGAGGGGAAGGTGGGGGGAGGGCGAAGGAAAGTTCCCTCCGAGGCCGCTCCGAAATCGGAGCGGCCTCGGAGGGAACAGGCAGCGCGCGCTGGGCTCGGCGCGCGCAGGTTGCACAAATGTGCAACCCCCTTGTGTGCACCGACCCCGGATTTTTGTTCGCGCACCAGGCGCGAACAAAAGTACGCGATCGCGCAAATTTTTAAAATCTACCCCTATTTATAATTGTATCCTGTTACTTGTGAAATGTTCTAAGTGTCCTTCCTCAGATCATTTCTTTTTTTTTGGGGGGGGGGGGGGGGGAGAGAGTATGGCACCCCTATCGGGTCTGGTCACTAGATGCCACTATTTTGAACAGATAGTTAAAGCTTCCATCCTCATATCCATAAACTTTTTCCTCCTCTCCTGTGTCGACCGAGTAATATCAGGGGAATAACCATATTTTTTGGCCATAATATTTTTCAGATCTTTTACGGAAGAACATTCTCATCACATTATTTTTTTCTGTAACAAAAGCAAAGGTCACAAATAAAACTCCTCTTGTAGTGACTGGATCCTACGACTTTCAGATTTTATCCCCATACAAAAGGACAGCGCCGAGGTCCTGAAGGCAGCCACGTTGAAGAATACCATATGCACAGAGTCCAGGTAACGCATGAAAAGATCCATGAAACCTGTTGCCATCGTCTCGTATTCTTCTTGTATTATGGGGCTTTTTAACTTTTTTCCACTGATTCTTTTTCCTTTGGTTGTAAGTAAAAAAAAAAAAAAAAATTAAAAAAAAAATTAGCTGGTGTGAATTCTTTAGAAATTTTCAGAGGACAAAGATGGATCTTGCAGTCTGGTGTTTTTCTCATGGCTGTTTCCCTCGATGCTTTTCTTAGCACCCACAACATTATTCCCTTTTTGTCTTTTGTTTCATTTCTCTGGCGCTGGAAACCAATTTTGAAGCACTGAGTACTACCTGCTGAGACTGCAGTAAAATCTCTAACATGGTGTCATTTCATTCATTTCGGTCAGGTATACAAATGTGTTTCTTCAACTACAAAATGCTATGAGGAAGATGTAAAAAAAAAAAAAAAAATTCCCAACAACAACAGCTAGGCAATTCACAGAAAACAATATTCAGGGAACACAAACAGCTACAAGCAAAAAACCAAAAGAAAACTGAAACATTTAAGGGGTCATTTTTGTAACATCGCACATCGGTTAGCTGGCAAATAGGCATATAAGTTATATCAGTTCTCAAAGTGAATTTATGTGCACAAGTCTGCTTTGAAAATTATCCCAGCAAACCTATGCAAGCACTACACCTGCTGCTGTTTGCAGTGCACGATTTTGCTGAAATAATATATTTGCACATTTTTTTAATTAAAAAGTGTCAGTGTTTTTCCCAGCCCCATCTAGACTCCAGTCCCTGGAACTCTCCTCCCCTATGTATGTACAAGCATGCGCACATGGGGCAGATTTTGAAAGGGTTACGCGCGTAACATACGCGTGTAACCCCCGAAAACCTGCCCCTGCGCGCGCTGAGCCTATCTTGGACAGGCTTGGTGGCGCGCGCAAGCCCTGGGACGCGCGTATGTCCCGGGATTTCGAAAAAGGGGCGTTCCTGGGTGGGGCTGTGGGAGTGGCACTGGTCCGGGGGCGTTCCGGGGTCAGGGCCGAGGCCTCTTCCTTTGCGGCCGACCCTGGATTTTATAACATGTGCGCGGCTGCGCGAACAAATCTATGCCCGCGCGTATGTCTGAAAATCTACCCCATAGCATACATGTAATTAATTGTAGGCACGTATGGCTCCCCCACAATTTTCTAAATGGCCATTTAAGTGGGTAAAGCACAACCTTACCCGCAGAAGTCACAAAATAACATAAGAAGTGCCATGCTACATATCAAAATTTGCAACAGAGTAAACTCCCTGGAAGGTATGGAAAACATGAGCAGGGATCTAGTGAAGCTTGAAGAAGGGTCTAGAGTCTGGTAGCTCAGATTTAATGCTATAAAAACGGAGGGTCATGTATTTGGGTTGCAAAAATCCAAAGAAATCAGTACAGTATAGGCAGTGGAGTTTTCTGTGCACAAAACAGGAGTAGGATCTGGGGGTGATCATATCTGATAGCCAAACAAGTAGATAAGGTAAGGGCAAAAGGCAGAAGAATGCTTGTTTATGTTTATTAAAATGTGTTAATCGCCTATGCACTAGACCCTAGGTGATATAAAAGATTAAACATACATAATTGAATAAAACAATATCATCATTAAAGTATCATCATACAATAAAATACAAATAGAGATAAAATCAGATATTTCAAACTTATCACTAAAACAGCACTTGACTGACCTAAGCTTAGCTGCATGGCGAGAGCAATAGTCAGCAGGTAAAAGAAGGTGATATTGCCTCTGCATAATTCTCTGCTGAGAATACAAAGGGCCGGATTTTAAAAGGGTTACGCGCATAAGTTATGCGCGTAACCCTTAAAAAAGCCCCTTGCTCGCGCCGAGCCTATTTTGCATAGGTTCGGCAGCGCGCGCAAGCCCCGGGACGAGCGTAAGTCCCAGGGCTTTGCAAAGGGGGCGTGTTGGGGGCGGGGCGGGTGGGCGGTGCAAATTTCGGGGTGGGGTGGGAGGCGTGTCGGGGTGTGATGCCGGCCCGGGGGCGTGGTCGAGGCCTCCGGACCAGCCCCTGGGTCGGGTGGTGCGCCAGCAGTCTGCTGGTGCGCGCAGATTTACGCCTGCCAGAGGCAGGCGTAAATCTGCCGACAATGGTAGGGGGGGGTTAGATAGGGCCGGGGGGGTGGGTTAGGTAGGGGAAGGGAGGGGAAGGTGAGGGGAGGCGGAAGGAAAGTTCCCTCCTAGGCCGTTCCGATTTCGGAGCGGCCTCGGAGGGAACAGGCAGCGCGTGCCGGGCTTGGCGCGCCGACCCCGGATTTTATAAGATACGCGAGTATCTTATAAAATCCAGCGTACTTTTGTTCGCGCGTGGTGTTTTTTAAAATGTACCCCAAACTGAATAGAGTCAGTCCAGAAGGCAGCTACTAAAATGGTCAGTGGTCTTTCTCATAAAGCATATGAGGATAGGTATACCCTGGAGGAAAGGAGGAAACAGGGAAATATGATAGAGACATTTCAATACCTCCAAGGAATAAATGCACAGGAGGCGGGTCTTGTTCAAAGGGAAGATGAGGATGAAAGGAGGTAGGCTCTGGAGTAATGTAAGGAACTATTTATTTACAAGAAAGGTTGGTAGAAGCATAGAACAGTCACCCTATGCAGGCGGTAGAGATGAAGGCAGCTTCAGAACTGAAGAAAGCTTGGGACAAGCCCAAAGGATCTCTGAAGGAGATGAACAGGAGATGTGGATGGGCAGACTGGATGGTCCATATGGTCTTTATCTGCTGTCCTGATCCTTGTTAGGGATATATGTTTAATAAGCAGTGGATGAGGAAGTGGTGGTCTTTTAGGATTTTGTTCTGTATTCCTGAATATTACCAGATTTTCACACTGGGCTATCAAGCCGATTCAGTACGGTGCGCTCAGGCAAATGCATGTTGATGGGCCTATTAGTTAGTCCCGCTCGATACAGAAAGTAAAATGTGCAGCCAAGCCGCACATTTTACTCTCAGAAATTAACACCTGCCCAAAGGCAGGAGTTAATTTTGGCCGGCACCGGGAAAGTGTACAGAAAAGCAGAACATACTGCTTTTCTGTACACCCTCTGACTTAATATCATAGAGATATTAAGTCGGAGGCCCCAAAAATTAAAAAAATAAAAAATCTTAAAAAAAAAATCTGCCCGCGGCCCTTGGGTTGGAAGACGGATGCTCAATTTTGCCTGCGTCTGTGTTCCAAACCCGTGGCTGTCAGCGGGTTTGACAACCGATGCCGGTAAAATTGAGCGTCGGCTGTCAAACTTACTGACAGCCGCCGCTTCTGCCAATAAGAAGGCGTTAGTGTCCCTAGTGCCTCCTTTTTACCGTGAGCCCTCATTGCATACTGAATCGCATGCCCAGGAGAGTGGCCTGGGTGCGCGTTGGGAGAGCGGGTGCTCGCCTTGGAGCGCCGGGTCTCTCCCGTGCGTTTTACTGTGTGTTAGGGATGTGCATTCCCAACCTAATGAGGCCATTTTTGTTTTGTTTCATTATCAAAAAATGCCTCTGAAAATATGAACATTTTCAGAATTTTCATTTTTCCATATAGCATTCACTATTTACATATAGTACAATATATCAGCCAAAATGAAAAATATGAAAAATACAACCCCCCCCAAAAAAAACAACAAACCTGGAAATAAAATTCAAGCACAAAACAAGCTGAAAATGAATGGATCAAGCCGAATAAAAAATAGATTGCCCACACATTCTTATTGTGTGCTTCTATTAATCAAGCAGGGTAATCTGTTGCCAGAGGACATGGTCACTGCAACTAACATAGTGGGGTTTAAAAGAGGTTTGGGCAAGTTTCTGGAGGAAATGTCCATAAACAATTATTAGCCAGGGAGGCTTGGAAAAGCCACAGCTTATCCCTAGGAATGAGCAGCAAGAAATAAATGTACTTTTTAGGATTTACTGGATACTTGCAACCTGAACTGGCCAGTGTCAGAGACAGGATGCAGGCTTAATGGATCTTGGTCTGATACAGTTCGGCACTTCTTATGCTCATGAGAAATAGCATGTCCATGCTAGATACCATGCTGAAACTGTTTTACCGATGGATAGAACATTACCACGCATGATAGCACACTATCGGGGACTTTTTTTTTTTTTACTGTAACCATTATAACACTAGAAGAGCCAATTTTTTTTTTGTGACTAGAACAGATGTGTTAAGCGTCAAACATGCTTAACAGATGACAGCAGGTTTTTGTGCCGCTGTTTTAGGCTCTCTAATTGAGAAAAAACAAATTATTTTTGGTGTACAAATTGATGCTCTATAATAAGCAAAAACAGGAATTCTGCATTTTGTCTATTTATTTCAAAATAAAAGCTAAAAAGGTACTACAAACATATTCTGCATTTTGTCTATTTATTTCAAAATAAAAGCTAAAAAGGTACTACAAACTGCCAGGAGTGGCTAACACCTTATTACAATCGTGTGCATTCAGAGAAAATTATTTTTCACTCAGCGCGTAGTTAGGCTCTGGAATTCATTGTCTGTGGATGTAGTTACAGCAGTGTAACATGGTTTAAAAAAGGTTTGGATAAGTTCCTAGAGGAACAATTCATAAACTGCTATTAATTAATAAGCAATAGTAACTTGAGACATATTAAGAACATAAGAACATAAGAAAATGCCATACTGGGTCAGACCAAGGGTCGATCAAGCCCAGCATCCTGTTTCCAACAGTGGCCAATCCAGGCCATAAGAACCTGGCAAGTACCCAAAAACTAAGTCTATTCCATGTAACCATTGCTAATGGCAGTGGCTATTCTCTAAGTGAACTTAATAGCAGGTAATGGACTTCTCCTCCAAGAACTTATCCAATCCTTTTTTAAACACAGCTATACTAACTGCACGAACCACATTCTCTGGCAACAAATTCCAGAGTTTAATTGTGCGTTGAGTAAAAAAGAACTTTCTCCGATTAGTTTTAAATGTGCCCCATGCTAACTTCATGGAGTGCCCCCTAGTCTTTCTACTATCCGAAAGAGTAAATAACCGATTCACATCTACCCGTTCTAGACCTCTATCATATCCCCCCTCAGTCGTCTCTTCTCCAAGCTGAAAAGTCCTAACCTCTTTAATGTTTGAGTACTTGCCAGGTGCTTGTGACCTTGGATTGGCCAATGTTGGACACAGGTTGCTGGGCTTGATGGACCCATACTCTGACCCAGTAATCTCATGTTTTTATATGTATATTCATGAAAATATGCAGCTAGGTTTTAGGCTCTATAATTGAAAGAAAACATAAGAATTACTTGCAATACAAATTAGAATATCTTTCTTTCACATTTTAACAGCTGTTTTTACAGGTATTTGATGACATTTTTCACATCAAAGTACAGTTTCACTAGAATTGCCATAAGTACATTGTTATGCAATTGAGAAGTGTACATGGGGACAATGAGCGCAGCAGGTTTCAGCTCTGTGATTTTTCATCATTTATGACTGTCAGTATCATGCATATCCACAATGTAGTTCAAGCTGGACCTACATATATTGCATATCTCATATAAAATATTCCTACTATATAATACCAGCCTTATTATACAAATACCAGACACTATACCCACTGCCCTGGAAAAATGAACTAAGGACCTTGCATATCATTTTTAACAATAACAAGATTTCATGATGACCTTCGATTTCTGAAAACTTTAGCCTCCTATCCCCTTCTGTTTTATGCTCCACACCCTAGAACACCAGCGGCATGTTTTCTTGCCAGTGAATGATGCAACCTCACAGCAGGTAGAATTAGAGGGGTGGGAGAGGGTAGAGGGAGTTGCACTGATTTTGCTACTCATCAATGCAATTCTCAGAGTGCAGATAGAAGTCACAGCACCTCACAAGATGAATCAGGACAAGCAGAGAGAGAGAAACATTCACTGGCACGAAAACATGCTGCTGGCTGTTCCAGAGTTTACGACACGTGGTGCAAAGAAACTGAAGAGGATGGAGGGCTACAATTTTCAAAAATCAAAGGTAATCAAAATTTTGGAAATTTGCAGAATCTCAACACGGTGCTATCATGTACACTGATCGGGCAACCCTTTAAAACTTTTACTGGCAGGAAAACCTGCTGGCAGTTGTTCTAGTGTTAATTCTTACTACATTAAGTGTCATTTTAACATTCATATTAAATATTTACTGATTCACATGCTAAAGCATAAGTTTTATTGAACAGGCCCTACAGTCATTGAGACAATCATACCAGGCAAATGAAACACATGACTTATAACTGCCCAATAACAATGGCAAGCTTTGTATAAAATTACAGGAATCAAAAATAGAATATCACCTTCAAAACTAGAATTTTATTAAAAGTAAGTCAACAATATATCTTTATGAGGTTAATGCTGAAAAATAAAGTACCTGGAGCTGACAGTATAACTTTGGAATTTCTGACCAACATAGGTGAGGAAATCTCTCACAAATCTGATGAATCAGACACATCGCTGGAGAATTCCCAGAAGATTTCCTTGTCAATATTTTTAACCCCATTCCTAAAATCAACAAAACACTGGAGTGTGAAGATTACAGGACAATAAGTTTAATATCACATACAGCTAAGATACTTTTGTAGGTTATTAAAAAGAGAATCACACCAAGTGGTGAATAACATCTGAATGAGAAACAACTAAAGGTAAATTTTGAAAGCCCTACGCGCACCATTGTCAGGAGATCACCTGCAGAAGTTGGGCCGGGGGGTGCCGCGTGGATTTTAAAAGGCATGCGAATACATGTGTATCTCCTGGTACATGCACAAAACATTTTTATGAAAAAGGGGTGGGGCGTGGGCATGGTATGGGCAGGACATAGAGTGTTCATGGATTTTTTTAATGAAACCAGCGTGTAAGTCTGTACCTGCACAAGTGTGCACCGGGGTGTCCTATCACATAACTTTACTGCTGCTATGGATGGAGGGTAAGTCATGAAACAATAAAAACTAGGCTAGTCAGCAGGGATTTATGGGATGGGGCTAATGGTAAAAGGGAGGCTATTTAACTAGGGGGTTTAGAAAGTCCTATCCTTTACCTGGGAGAACTGGGGAAACATATTGGCGGGTGTATGTACTAAATTTCCCCACTTACGTTGTAGAGGCAGCATTTGCACGCACATGTGCAAGTCCATATAAAATTGTGCACACGTGTATGCACACATGCAGCCTATTTTGTACCATGTGTGCATTGACGTGCGCATGTTATAAAATGAACGCGTCTCTGGATGTGAGCCAGCATACATGTGCACCAGTGCGGTTATTTAAAAGTTACCGTCTTAGCATTTAGAAGAAGAGGAACACGAGATGTATTTATTTATTTGAACAATTTATATTCTGCTGATACTTATTCCATATGATAGATAAGAGAAGAATTCAAAAGAAGAAAGATCTCTATCTTTGCTTTATTGAGTGTTCAGAGATATTTGATAAGTATAAATCAAAGTAAACAGGTAGAAACGATGTGTTTAGAGCTGGAATAACAAAACATGATATAAAGTCAATCAAGAATTATATTGCAATCAAATAGCTGCAGGTAGAGCACCAGTAGAAAGTAACAAGAATGCGAAAATAAAAAGAGGTGTAAAACAAGGATGCAGAATCTCCCCATTTGTATTCAATTTATAAAGTGCATTATTTAATTTTGGTAGTTTTGGAAAAATAGAAAAGCATAAACATCAATGGCATCAAGTTGAAGAGGGCAGTTTTGAATAGCGGGAGTTGTTCGCCATGTACATGAGCATAATATTTAGTGAGTTTTCAAATACAGATCACCTGTGTCTTTGTTTCCCTTTGAAAGTTAGAATCCGGAGAGTATGCATGCTTAAAATGCCCACATACTTTTCATCTGTTATTTGTGCAGGTGGCAGAGCAGGAGCAAAACAGCATGCATGCACTTCAAACTCGAAAGTCCAGTTTTCAAGTCTGTGTAAGTCACCAAATGCATGCATAATGCTAGCATTTTAGAAACTGTGTGGCTTCTGCTCAGAACGTACATGTGTATATTTGTAATGCAGGAAAAAAGCATATTTTCTCTACCTGGTTTATAAAATTACATGCATATGCTTTATGCACAGGGAGGATAACTTTCAAATGTGTGCGATGGCATATACACGCTTCTATGGCTGCAAGCAGATCTATGTTAGTATTTTATAACCCGCACCTATGATATACTCACATTTTATAAAATATGCATAACTCTACCACAAAATGTACACGCATATATAGGCTTATGCATGAATTCATGCACTGCATTGAAAGAATGTATATCAATGCACTGAATGAGTGTACTTTTCTTACCTATTTTAAAAATATATACATGTATATATTTTAGAAAGAAGACTTATTAATCTGTTTCTAAAAATACTTATTTGTGCACGTACTTCTAAGTACCAGTTTGTTGACACTTTCACCAGTTAACCCAGACCTACAGTAGTTCACCCAGACCTACACCAGCTCATCCAGTCCCTCCAGCCTGGTAACTTTCCATCCTGTCCCTCTCTCACTCCATCCCCATCCCCACCCCCCACCAAGTAACCCAGACCTCCCACCCAAAAAACTGCAGGCAAAAGACTAGGGATGTGTTCAGCAGCCATTCTTTTCATTCATTTCCTGTTATGCAGGAAAAGTACGCGCCTACGTTTCTATGAATGTACTATATAGCCGTGAGGTATGCGCGTAACGGGAAAAGAATGAAATGAACGGCCGAAAAATGCACATCCCTACAAAAGACAAGTACAATTTCGCTTCTGCAACTTAATTAGCAGGCGTAAAAACTTATGGACAGGTTCAGTAATGCATACGTGAATATGACTTGCAAAATAGCATTGTATGCACTTCTTAAAGCCAGAAATGCCCTTACAATAGCTCCTTTTCCCCCTGTTAACATTTACTTGGAATATTTCCAAAATAGCATATACATGTGCATGCAAATTACAAGTCTATATGACGACATTACACACAGAAACCTTTTGAATGTTCATGCTCAGTTTTCTTCCCCTGACCTAAATACACCCCGAGGAACGCCTCTTTTTAACCCAGCTAAAAGTGGGCGTCAACTTTAAGCCAGCCAGAGGTGGACCATTTTCAGCTAAGTCATTTTACTGCGGTAAGGGCAAAGGGCCATCGGCGCCATTTTTATTAGTGGCAGCCGACGGCCCGAGAGCGGGAGGTCGCTCCCGGGGCCCACTGGACCACCAGGTAATTTTAAAATGTTTTTGGGGGGGTCGGGATGGTGGTGGAGGCTAAGGGAGTGGTTTTAAAGAGTTGGGGTGGGGTTTTAGGTTGTGTCCTAACTCCCATTAGTGTGCACTAACCCAATTAACGATTTTTTCACGATAAATCGGTGGAATTTCTATTGTATCGCACTCTTTAACGATTAATGACGATTTAAAAAAATATCGGACAATATTTTAAATAGTCAAAAAAGATTCACATCCCTACTCCACACTAAATGGTAAAATCCAGGTTAAATACAGTAGGGGACTAACAGGATCCCTACACTCCTATATAAATCCACATTATGTTTCATATAACTGACTGCTGCCTAATAGATGATAAAAACAGATATTGCTTTTCCTTGCCTATTTGAACCACTATTTGCTCCGAAGGTTTGAGAAAAGAAAAATGCCTTTAACTGTTTCCTATAAACACACAGGGAAATATCTGCTCTTAGCATATCAAGAAGGAAATTCCATAATTGTGATCCAGCAACCATAAAGGTTCTGGCTTGAGTTTCAGCCAGTTGAATCTGCTGCACAGAAGGGATAGCCAGCAGATTTTGGCCTGCAGATGTAAGCACACAGGGTGGCCTGTAGATTTTCCGTACAGAACTAAGATAAATAGGTGCATCATTATTTATTTATTTTTATTTAAAGACTTTTATATACCGGTATTAGTAGGGGACATCATACCGGTTTACATTCGAACAGTTAGGCTTGGAAAATACATATTGACAGGGAGAAGGAACTGGGAAGGGGATAAAGTGCAGCGTGGAAGTATAAATTAAACAAAAACAACAAGAAACCTTAACATAAGGCATGAACTCCGGTATATATAAATAAAAAAAAAATAAATAAATAAATGTATATTCACATTGTGAGGGGCATATGGGATGACAGAATGGGAGAAAATCTATTCTGGATAGGCTCATTTAAATCTATTCTGGATAAGCTCGTTTAAATAACCAAGTTTTTAAATTCTTTTTAAATTTAATCATACATGGTTCAAGTCGCAGTTTAGGAGGCAGGGAGTTCCAGAGGATGAGGCCAACAATTGAGAGGGCCCGGTCACGTGTAGAGGAGAGATGGGCTATTTTCAGTGAAGGTACAAGTAGGGTGCCTTTGTTGGCAGTTCTAGTGGGTCGGGTGGATAGGGGATAGTTGAAAGGAATGTCTAGCCATTTGGAGTTGTGGGCATGAATAGATTTGTGTACTATGGTCAATGTTTTGTAGTGAATGCGGGATAGGATGGGGAGCCAATGTAGATCTCTAAGGATGGGGGTGATATGTTCATGTTTACGGGTATTTGCGATGAGTCTTGCTGTAGCATTTTGTAGCATTTGTAGTGGTTTTATTGTGGAGTGGGGGAGCCCTAAGAAGAGAGCGTTACAGTAGTCCAATTTGGGAGAGATGGTGGCTTGGATCACTGCACGGAAGTCTTGGGTGTATAGTAGTGGTCTGAGTTTTTTAAGTACGTTGAGTTTGAAGAAACCTGCTTTAAGGATGGAGTTAATGTAATTCTTCATGTTTAGTTGATGATCGAGAGGAACTCCAAGGTCCTTTATAAATGGTTGCGCTGTAAAGAGGTTAAGCTTGGGGTCAATAAACAGGGGGGAGGGGGAGGAGTGGAAGGAGATAAGTAGGAATTCAATTTTATTCATATTGAGAGCAA
Source organism: Rhinatrema bivittatum (assembly GCF_901001135.1). NCBI lineage: Eukaryota > Metazoa > Chordata > Amphibia > Gymnophiona > Rhinatrematidae > Rhinatrema > Rhinatrema bivittatum. The sequence continues at coordinate 214,108,527 of NC_042622.1, read as the reverse complement.
GGTGGAGGTTGGTGAGCAGGGAACTGATAGCCGCGAGGCAGCTTTCCCAGTGCTTTAGGGCATCAGAGATAGAGTTGTGGATGGGAATGATGATCTGGACATCATCGACGTAGAGATAGAACTTTAGCAAAGCTTGTGGATTAAGACAAGAATCTTAAATTTAACATTCCACTGTATTGGTAGGCAATGTAGGGAACACAAAACCAGTGAAATATGCTCCCCCACACTGCTTCCCATCAAAATATGAGTGGCAGCATTGTGACTGGCCTGTTGAGTTTTAATGAAGATGCTAGAAGGCCTAGAAGCAAAGAATTACAATAGTCAAGAGAGTAGATAAGACCAGCACCTGCAGTATATTACAAAAATCAAGTAAGTATGCCTTCAGCCTACACAGCATACAGTATATAGGTTTAAAAAAGAAAAAAACATTTTTTACAGTAGCCTTCATTTGTGGATGCATTGACAGGGAGGAATCTAAAATGACACCTATGTTTTGAACAGGTTTAGAAACTGTTATTAGCCAGTCTTCAAACTGGAAAACTGATGACACAACAGAACAGCCCATGATCAACTCTGTCTTTCTGACATTTAGTGTCAGTTTATTCATGGTCATCCAGTCTCTCTAATGGCTAATATGATGCTAATATATCCCCAAGGGTTATAGATACTAGAATGAAGAATTGGATATCATCTGTACACAGACAATATCTAACTCCCAAGTCAGTCAACACCTTATATATTGGGCATATACAGATGTTGAAAAACTTTGCCGATTTAGACCGAATCCTGGAGTATACCGGTAGTTACAGAGAACCATAATGAAGTTGTGGGCCTGATTTAAAAGTGATGTTAAAAGTGATCAATCAAGTAAGAGGAAAACCATTTCAACACTAAACAGGAAATCCCAAGATTGTTTGAGACAATAAAAATATATGATTTAACATATCAAATGCGGCAGAGACATCAAGAAGCACCATGTCAAAGCTGGGCGATACATATCACAGCTAGACGGCAATAACATTTTGCTGTTATTGGCAGGATGGAATCCAAACTTGTCTGAATCTAATCTATCATTAACATCAAGAAACTCCTGAAGCTGTTTCAGCACGTACTCCCAGAGCTAAAGAAAAGGAGGCTGCATATATAGGACGTAGCTATACGGACATCTCTTTCATTCCAGAGAGAACCCCAGGGCATGCATGCTGGGCGTTAGATTTCAGCCTGCTGCACAAGTCTGAATAACTTGTCTTTCCCTATATTTTTTTTCCCACAGTTCCTTTGTAGCTGATCTGGTATATATTCAGTTTTTATCCTGGCATTTTACAGCAGTTAATGCCTTCTTTTTTCATTTTCCCATTTTTGCTGCACTATCTACATATCTTCTAGCTAGTTTAAAAGCTGTTGCAATTGCAACAATTTTGCCCTTCATTTATGGTATCGACTATGTCATCTTGAGACTCGTTTTCTTGCAATCAGCACCACTTGATGGTCTCTTATGACTGCCTACAAAGAATAGATTATATCATCAGTTCATGCTCATTCTATATTGTTTAGCATTTACATTTCTACAGCTTACCCTTCAGACAGGTTGTTGAAGTAGAGAGATCTTGGACTCCCCTCAAAGGGCTCAATTCAGTCAAAATGTAACAGAGAAATGGGCAATGCTAGATTTGGTACTTAGAAACAGAGAAAGCATTTCTAGGGTCCAGATAAGAAGCTACCTGAGCACAGTTAGGATCAGATGATATGGTTTTATATATGAACCATGGCAGTAAGGAGCCACATAAAACTCCATGTCCTCGATTTTAAAAAATACTCACTTTGGCTTTTAGCCACTTTTGGGAGAAGTGTTCGCAGGGTGTGTGCTCTGGACGGGATTGCGTAGTTTGTCATTTCAAATCTGCACACATCATTTTTCATGAAAAAATCTGCCTGCAGAAAAATCAGGTGTTATGATCAGGATTGTGAACCCTTGGACCGACGGGAAGATGGTACTACCTTAGGAGGTGGCTCCTTAGGTTCCCCCGTCGAGTGGCGAGGCGGAACAGAAGATGGGACTGCTGACCCTCGGCACTGAAGACTGAGACGGCCATTGAGAGAGCGAAGAGTCGTGACATTGGAGTGGAACCAACTGGGTCTTCGCCACTGGAAGCCCAAGGTCCCCCCGGGAGGAGCCCGTAGGGACCCGGGTTGCTGGGACTTAGGTGGGCCCTTGGAGACGATGGTCTGGAAGAGGTCCGAGATCGAGTGCCAGAGGGTCGTCGCTTACCAATCCGAGGTCACACGCCGAGGGATCACCACTTGCCAGTCCGAAGTCACACACCGAGGAATCTCCGCTTGCCAGTCCAAAGTCGCACACCGAGTAATCACCAAGAAGACGCAGGAACCAGGAATCAGGAATTTGAGGAACCGAAGGACTCACCGAAGCAAGCAGACTCGAACAACGATATTGCCAAGTCAAGGAGTGAGCGGAGGAAGTCTCCTTATATACTTCCCCTGGTCTGGTCCATTGGAAACGGATGCAGGCAATTAAAGGGACGAGGCCCTTTAAATCAGTCAAGGAGGCGCAGCCTCGCGCCTAAGGCAGGGCGGCCATCTTGGATCCTCGGGAGCTCTGTTGACCGGCCCAACGCCGTGAGGGAAGGCCCGGGACGTCTCCCCCGCTAGCCTTCGGCATGGAAGGGTGCAGCAGGGTGCGGGAATGCCCGGGCTGGGTTCCTCTGCGCTGCTGCGGCGGCCCGATGCCATGGCTCAGGCAGGGGGTCGCGGCCACCCGCAGCTGTGGCACACAACATCAGGCGTGAAAGATTCAAAGAGAAAATACACATGCACTATCCCTGTGTCATGTAGTGCAAAGATTTTGCACAAAAGTGCACAGTTTTAAAATCTCCCCTACCCCCTACCCCCAGTAGGTAATCAATATTTCTGCTATCTTCTCAATTTTGGAATTTGTATGGCCAATGTTTGATTTCAAAGCCAGGGTACAATTAGTCTGTTAAAGGGTGAATGTCGTAACCATGATATGCTGTGTACACGATGACTATGTTGTGGAAATGTCTCTAAATAATATTGAAGAGTAACTAAACATAGGCGTAGACGTGTTCATGAAGCCACCTGCACATGATTCAAAATTCAGATGAGTCTATGTTCTGAGTGTGTGTGGGCGCAATGAAATGCATGCCTCATGTGCTTGTGTACTGCACATGTGCATTGCGTGTGAATGCGGCATGTTTACATGCACTAAGGGGACAATTTTCAAATCTCCTGAATGGCTGTGAAGTACGCAGATGCATTTCATGTGTGCACATAACATTAGTTGTCAAAGAGAAACAACATGAGCCTGCTTCTGTCCATGCCCAAGACTCAAGCCAGAACCTGCTCCGCTTCAGCGTGGTCCGCGACCAGCCATGGGCGGCTGTGTAGGGCGCACCTCGGTGCAGGCCTCTCCTGAATCTTCGACATGTTTCCGGTTCCAAGTCTTCACTTTCTTGCCTGGAGTCTGATTTGCTTTCGGCATGGTCTGTGACCAGCCATGGGTGGCTGTGTAAGGCGCACTGTGGTGCAGTACTCACCCTGTACTAGTGCCTGAATCCTGAATCCTCGCCTGAGTCTTCCAAGTATCCTGGATCCTTGTCCGAGTATTCCCAGTTCCACGAAACCTTGCCCAAGTCTTCCAAGTATCCTGAAACCTTGTCTGAGTCTTCCAAGTATCCTTGAGTCCTTGTCCGAGTCTTCCAAGTATCCTTAAACCTCGTCTGAGTCTTCCAAGTTCCTCGAATCCTCGTCTGAGTCTTCCAAGTTTCCTGAGTTCCATGTCTCATCTCATTCCTGCCCTCAGCCTCCGTCTGACCTCACGCATTTGTCGTTCCCAAGCGGCGGGTCTGGAAGGGCTTCCGAGTGGCCGGAGTGCTACTCTTGAGACCAGCATTGCATTGCTGGGTCTCACCAGTGCGTGCAGGTCCAGTGGAGGGCTGAGCCTGCCTTGTTCCAGTTCCTGATGTTCCACGCCTTGATCCTGGTCCAGCCTTGATCCAGCTTCAGCCCATGCCTGAACACTCTCACCTCCCACGGTGTGTGTCTTGGGGCTTCTCCCTAAGCCGTTCCGTGGCCCAAGGGCTCACAATCCCTCTTGAGCAAGCGACTGCATCTCTGTGCTCGCAACAGTTTTATTCTGTTTGTGTTTGGGGTATTATTTCGAATTATGAATTTTATGTTGTGATTTCCCCGGGTAAATGGTTTTGAAAATTATTCTCCAATTTTGCATTGTGTATGTGTGTATACATGCCTGCCTGCATGTGCATCGTGTGTGTGCTGCATACTGGATGTATGTGGAGAGTCCTCCTCTTACAGTGATGGAGATTTCCCCCTTTTATAGCCAGAGCCTGCTTCTTACAGTGACAGTCTGCTTCTTATGCAGCTGGAATCTCCCTCATACAGTGGCAGAATCGCCTTTTTACATGTCTAGAATTCTGCTTCTTACAATGCCCGCATCTCCCTCTTACAGTGACGTGTGCTCCATGTTCTAGGTAGCATACATGTACTAGGAATGGGCCAGAGCTCACCAGATGGATCCTCAGGGCTTCTCTCCCTGTCAGTGTCTGCCTGTGAAATATTAGTGCAGGTACTGCATATCCCCACTGTTTGCAGATAGGAAAAGGTTTGCTATGGATTACACGCAGAGTTGTAGACACAGTTCTGGCAAAGAAACCAATTTCTATTCATTATAGCTCTGCAGTAGACTCTGTGGGAAATCTCCATTTTCTATTATCTGCCTAGTTCTGTAGAGGTGAGAGAGAGAATGTGTGTGTGTGTGTGTGTGTGTGTTTATGCATAGAACGTTTGTTGTATGGTTCTGCAGAAGTGACAATGTTTCTATGCATGCATAGGCTGTTTCCTGTGTAGTTGTGTTGAGATTACAGTGTGCATGTATGTGTAGTTCTGTGGAGGTGATAGAACTGCAAAGGTGTCTCTCTATATCTTACTAGGGATTATTTATGCTGAGAACTATGGCTATTGCTGTAAATCACTGCTGTGCTAGCAGGATTAGCCAGGAGGTGGCTACATAGTTTATACAGGGTATAAACCAGGTTTATGCAGATGATGGTGATACTGCTGAGGTATTTAAACTATTACCTTTCTCTTCTGGAAAATTAGCAAACCTTTGGGTTGATCATTAAAATTAGGGGTTGTATTAGTTCTGGCATATTTTATATTTTTAGTGTGGCGGAGTGCCCAATTCTGCCCTTTCCTAGCAGTGGTTGTCTCTTAATGGTTTAGCTGCAGGGTGAGTCAGACCTTGCCCCTTTGTGTGAGATCAGTGTAATGAGGTGTGTTAATGTAGTGTATCACTCCCCATTGGGAGGGGTAGGAAGTGTATATAAAAACTGTGCACCAGTGTGATGATGCAGGAGGAGAACTGAAGAGTCAGCCTTAGAACAGGACTGTGGTAGAAAGTGTCTCTCCTTGCAGGGGACATTTGGTGGGCCTTATCCAGTCTACAGAGAAGGTAGGGGGAGAAGGGAGGCAGGAGAACTTCCGGATTCCAGGAGCAGAGTTTCCCAGAAGTCCAGAGGGAGCTGTGAGAAGAGTTCCTTAGAAAGTATCAGATTTTGAGGAGATCTGAGAGAGAAGGGAATTCTGCAAAGCCTTGGATGAATGCACCAGGGTGTGCTATGGGAGAACGATCTGCCTGGGAAAATCCACAGACTGTTGGCTGATCAAGCAAATCTGACAGAAGCTCACCCAAGAGAGAGAGAGAGAGAGAGAGAGCAGCTAGTCATAATGCCCTCATTCTAGGTAAGTATTTATACCTCTATATGATGCCCACCTAGTCACTCGAGGTGAGGTTTAGGTATTAGTGTAGGGGTTAGGGGCCACTTTGACATTCAAAGTGAGACATATGATCAGAAAAGTGCACTCTAGTGAAGATTTGATGATCTTCGGAGTGAGGAAACTCATACAAAGATGAGATTTGTGCAATGTTCTCTCAACCTAGCTTGATGTTACCCAGGTAGAGAGTCCATCAAGCTAGGTTGTGAGAACACTGCAGAAATCTCTCTCTCTCTCTCTCTCTCTCTCTCTCTCGCACTAATAGCACACTTTGTGATAAACTGCCACACCCTTTTTCCTATCACATGCATTTTGATAAATCCAGGCCTAAGTCTCTGATAATATATGTCTCTCTCCTTTTTCTTTTTTCCCCCCAGTTGGAAGGCTATCTTGGGGGGGGGGGGGGGAGATAAACCTCCTAGGCCCTGGGCATTTAGGGGGTTCATATTCAATGGATTTGTTCTACTAATGGCCTCGTTTACTAAGTGTTTTTTTTCCATAGACATAGAGTTGAGAGAAAAGCCTTAGAGCATAATTTACTAAGTTTAGCATTTAAAACAGAAAAAACACCAGGATTTCAAATTTCCCATATGTTGAATGCCTGGAAGTTATCCAGCTTAGTAGTTAGCCAGCTAAAACTTAGCCAGATAACCCAGAGGCGTTCTGGGGGTGGAGTCGTGTATCTAGCTAACATAGCCATATAATACTGATAATCAGCTTCATACAGCTATGATAGCCGGCTAACTTTAGCACTGCCTGAAACCAGGTCTAAAGGTAGCCAGATGAATGTATCCGGCTGACTTCCCAGTAGCAGGTTATACTCAGCAGTGTGTCCACATCACTGGGTATCTGGCATACATTAGCTGGCCGACCAACTTATCTGCTCTCTGCCCAACTGAATATCGGCTTCGAACTATATAATCCTCTTTAAAGTGCCAATGAAGAAGCTGGACATGATGATGCTGTTTCAACACAAACTTTACCAATGATCTAATTCAAACAAGAAAACATGGCACTTGATACAGGTCTCTCTCACATAATATCCATAAAAGCAATTTAAAAAAGACTGGCCCAAGTACCATGGATGCAGATGGCCCTGCTTTAATAGTCAGTCTGCATGAGACTGAGGTCATCAGCACAAATACTCACACTGAGGTATCCCCACCCTTAATGTGGTCTTAGAGTAGGTGCGGAGAGACAAAGTGGCATGGATGCTGACACACCCCTGCCTCACCCATGGTGATGTAACTAGAGGTGGATGACTCAATGTACCTATTGGCATTGAGATGCCTGATATGTATATCATCTTTCATTTTTCATTTTATTAAAATTTACTAAACGCCCTACACAAAAAAGGTCTGGGTGATTTACAGAAAACATACATAATATTAAAAAAACAAAAAAAAAAACAACTTGACGAACAACTTTCATTGACAAAAGTCATTAAATTTCATAGAAATCATACATTTCACACATGTTCAAATAAATTCCATCAAGATGTTACGAGGTTGGAGATATATCATACTTCATACCTTACAGCAAAACTCAATCTAGATGTTAGAGAATTAGAAATGAGTCATACATCAGACATTCCAATAAGCTTCTAAACTTAGCAAAGCTATTGTATTTTTAAAATATCAGCTGGAGGCATCCATTATATTTGTCCATATCCGATCTTAACATTGTTATAGACAAGTTGAGGGTAGGTGCGATTTTTCAAAGCTATTTACTTGCATAAAACATATATTTAAGCATGTAAATTGCTTATTATAAAATTGCCGGGGGTTTGTGAGTGTAAAAGTATGCACGTAACCTGATTTCACACATACTTTTATGTGCACAAGAAGCAATCCAAGGGGCAGAATTGAGGCCAGGTTTGGATTTACATGCATACATTTTTTTAAATTTTATTTTTATTGAATTTTGACAAAATAACACAAGAATACTTGTACCAGTAATTGAGAAATATTTCATAGTAATGCACAAATATAAAAAAATACAAAAAGAAAGATTCAAATATAAATCCCCAGAAAAAAGTTCATCATAAGTTTTAGGAAATGGGGGAGACCAAGAAAATCAAGGAGTGATAGTAACAAGAAACAAAATTATAGATAATTATCATCCTGAACTTCCACCCACCATATCAATTGTAGCCGAACAACCTGCAGAGAACATTAGGAATGGGAGTTCAAGAAAACCCGTAGCTGTGAAGGTTCAAAAAACAGATAATTTGAATTCTGATGTTTTAGCAAACATTTGCAACTTAACATCCTAAAAAAACTCAAACCCCTCCTCCACACCAATGATTTCCGCACAGTCATACAGACCACCATGCTCACAAAATTAGACTATTGCAACTCCCTGCTACTAGGACTCCCCGCCACCACCATCAAACCCCTTCAGATTCTACAAAACTCCATGGCCAGAGTCATAACCGGTACGCGCAAAAGAGACCACATCACCCCCATACTAAAGGACCTACATTGGTTGCCCATCTCCTTCCGCTCACAATACAAAACCCTCACCATCCTTCACAACACCCTACATAAACACAACCACACCTGGCTCGATGAAATGCCTTATTACCGCTCCTCCAACCGCCCCACAAGAACAACCCATACATGTACTCTCCACATCCCATCCCTCAAAACAGCACACTCAACTCATACCAGAGGGAGAGCCTTCTCTGTCGCTGGCCCCACCCTCTGGAACTCACTCCCCACCCTCCTACGCCAAGAGACATCCTTTCACAAATTTAAGAAAGGAGTCAAGACATGGCTTTTCCGACAGGCCTACCCCGACACAAACCAAATTTAATATCCCCTTTAGCCCCCTTGCTCTACCTTATACTCCTTGCTCCCCCCCTTTCCCAGGTCCTTCCTCTGAAGAAAACCTTTTACCCCTTTGAATACCACCTACTTCAACTTTTCCATAATCCTACCTAGTTAAGCGATTCCATGTACATTAGCCATCTGTACATGGTATCCCTCTTTTCTGCCTTTCTCTCCCCTCATTTCTTCAAACAAGCCTTTCTCCCCCTCCCTTCCTTTTCCCACTTTCTCTCCCCTTTTTTTCCTCAATCTATACCTTTCTTTTCCCTTACTTATCCCCCTTTTCCTACCCTTCCTACATTCTACCCCTTACCCTCTCCCCCCCCCCTCGCCCTACCCCCCTGCCTACCCTTCTTTCAAACCTACACTCCTCGTTTTCCTTTAACATTATTTATTTATTTTGTTGTATTTTGCTTTTGGTTTTTCTGTTTGTTGCTTCTCGTTTTAGTAACATCCTATTGTTTCAATGTCATACTGTTATATTGTTATTTTGTTATACTGTATTTCCCAATTGAGTTCTATGTAAACCGGCATGATGTGTTTCACGAATGTCGGTAAATAAAAGTTAATAAATAAATAAAATAAATAAATAAATCTCAAATTAAACTTCGCTCTATGACTTAGCACTTCAGATTTCATAGAGAGGAATTTCCTTCTATGTTCTTGTGTTATCCTAGTGATGTTGGAAAAGATCCAGACTTTTTGACCATGAATTAACAGATGAAGATTCCGAAGAAAAAATTTCAAAACTGAATTACTCTCAGATACAAAGCCTTGTGTGTCGGGGAAGACTATAGTGATAGGGGTATACTACCGTCCACCTGGTCAAGATGGTGAGACGGACAGTGAAATGCTAAGAGAAATTAGGGAAGCTAACCAAATTGGTAGTGCAGTAATAATGAGAGACTTCAATTACACCAATATTGACTGGGTAAATGTATCATCGGAACACGCTAGAGAGATAACGTTCTTGGATGGAATAAATGATAGCTTTATGGAGCAATTGGTTCAGGAACCGACGAGAGAGGGAGCAATTTTAGATCTAATTCTCAGTGGAGCACAGGACTTGGTGAGAGAGGTAATGGTGGTGGGGCCGCTTGCCAATAGTGATCATAATTTGATCAAATTTGATTTAATGGCTGGAAGAGGAACAGTGTGCAAATCCAAGGCTCTCATGCTAAAGTTTCAAAAGGGAAACTTTGATAAAATGAGAAAAATTGTTAGAAAAAAACTGAAAGGAGCAGCTACAAAAGTAAAAAATGTCCAAGAGGCATGGTCATTGTTAAAAAATACCATTCTAGAAGCACAGTCCAGATGTATTCCACACATTAAGAAAGGTGGAAAGAAGGCAAAACGATTACCGGCATGGTTAAAAGGGGAGGTGAAAGAAGCTATTTTAGCCAAAAGATTTTCATTCAAAAATTGGAAGAAGGATCCAACAGAAGAAAATAGGATAAAGCATAAACATTGGCAAGTTTAATGTAAGACATTGATAAGACAGGCTAAGAGAAATTTGAAAAGAAGTTGGCCATAGAGGCAAAAACTCACAGTAAAAACGTTTTTAAATATATCCGAAGCAGAAAGCCTGTGAGGGAGTCAGTTGGACCGTTAGATGACTGAGGGGTTAAAGGGGCACTTAGAGAAGATAAGGACATCGCAGAAAGATTAAATGATTTCTTTGCTTCGGTGTTTACTGAAGAGGATGTTGGGGAGGTACCCGTAATGGAGAAGGTTTTCATGGGTAATGATTCAGATGGACTGAATCAAATCACGGTGAACCTAGAAGATGTGGTAGGCCTGATTGACAAACTGAAGAGTAGTAAATCACCTGGATCGGATGGTATACACCCCAGAGTTCTGAAGGAACTAAAAAATGAAATTTCAGACCTATTAGTAAAAATTTGTAACCTATCATTAAAATCATCCATTGTACCTGAAGACTGGAGGATAGCAAATGTAACCCCAATATTTAAAAAGGGCTCCAGGGGTGATCTGGGAAACTACAGACTGGTTAGCCTGATTTCAGTGCCAGGAAAAATAGTGGAAAGTGTTCTAAACATCAAAATCACAGAACATATAGAAAGACATGGTTTAATGGAACAAAGTCAGCATGGCTTTACCCAGGGCAAGTCTTGCCTCACAAATCTGCTTCACTTTTTTGAAGGAATTAATAAACATGTGGATAAAGGTGAACTGGTAGATATAGTATACTTGGATTTTCAGAAGGCGTTTGACAAAGTTCCTCATGAGAGGCTTCTAGGAAAAGTAAAAAGTCATGGGATAGGTGGTGATGTCCTTTCTTGGATTGCAAACTGGCTAAAAGACAGGAAACAGAGAGTAGGATTAAATGGACAATTTTCTCAGTGGAAGGGAGTGGACATTGGAGTGCCTCAGGGATCTGTATTGGGACCCTTACTTTTCAATATATTTATAAATGATCTGGAAAGAAATATAACAAGTGAGATAATCAAATTTGCAGATGACACAAAATTGTTCAGAGTAGTTAAATCACAAGCAGATTGTGATAAATTGCAGGAAGACCTTATGAGACTGGAAAATTGGGCATCCAAATGGCAGATGAAATTTAATGTGGACAAGTGCAAGGTGATGCATATAGGGAAAAATAACCCATGCTACAGTTACACAATGTTAGGTTTCATATTAGGTGCTACTACCCAAGAAAGAGATATAGGCGTCATAGTGGATAACACATTGAAATCGTCTGTTCAGTGTGCTGCGGCAGTCAAAAAAGCAAACAGAATGTTGGGAATTGTTAGAAAGGGAATGGTGAATAAAACGGAAAATGTCATAATACCTCTGTATCGCTCCATGGCGAGACTGCACCTTCCAGGGAGGAAGATTCAGAACCAATGTCAGGAAGTATTTCTTCACAGAGAGGGTGGTGGATGCCTGGAATGCCCTTCCGGAGGATGTGGTGAAGACCAGAACTGTGAAGGACTTCAAAGGGGCGTGGGATAAACACTGTGGATCCATAAAGTCAAGAGGCTGCCAATGAAGAGTGGGTGACTCACCAGAATGATGGCTACTGCCTGGAGTCAATACCCTTATTAAATAAACATACACAGGCTTACTGTGACTCTAACATCGCTCTAAGCTTTAACAGCAAGAGGAAATGTGGAAAAAAGGATTCACACTCACAAAGAGGGGAGTAGCTGGCTTGTTACGGCGGTTACTACCCCAAATCAAATAAGCCTGATACTTCACTTTCAATGCATATACAGCAAAGTTCTCTGATTCAACGGCAGGGGAGAAGAAAAAACTGATACTTCACACATCCAGCAGAGCTCTCTGCTTCAACGGCAGGGGAGAAGAAAAGAGGGTTCGCACTCACAAAGCGGGGAGTAGCTGGCTTGTTACGGCGGTTACTACCCCAAACCAAATGTGCCTGATACTTCACTTTCGATGCACATCCAGCATGGCTCTCTGCTTCAACGGCATGGGAGAAGACTTATACGTCACGCATATCCAGCATAGCTCCCTGCTTCAACGGTAGGGGAGAAGAAAAACAACCAATAAGGGCTAATAACATAGTCTGGGTAAAACAAATAAGCATGGGTGCAGCTTGCTTATTGCGGCGGCTACTACCCCTAACGAATCAAGCTAGATATTTCACTTGGATGCAGCTCCATCACTGCTCTCTACATTAAAGGTGGGGGTGGAAGGGAAATAGAACCAAGAGCTAAGAGAAACAGATAAGTATGAGAGAAAATATGTGTGAAGCTTGCTGGGCAGACTAGATGGGCCATTTGGTCTTCTTCTGCCGTCATTTCTATGTTTCTATGTTTCTATGTTTCTATGAATACTGTGTACAATTCTGGTCGTCGCATCTCAAAAAAGATATAATTGCGATGGAGAAGGTACAGAGAAGGGCGACCAAAATGATAAAGGGAATGGAACAGCTTCCCTATGAGGAAAGACTAAAGAGGTTAGGACTTTTCAGCTTGGAGAACAGACAGCTGAGGGGGGATATGATAGAGGTGTTTAAAATCATGAGAGGTCTAGAACGGGTAGATGTGAATCGGTTTTTTACTCTTTTGGATAATAGAAAGACTAGGGGGCACTCCATGAAGTTAGCATGTGGCACATTTAAAACTAATCGGAGAAAGTTCTTTTTCACTCAACACATAATTAAACTCTGGAATTTGTTGCCAGAAGATTTATTTATTTATTTAGATTTATATTCCGCTTTTTGCACTTTTTTTCAGCGCTTCAAAGCAGATTACATCCAGGTACTGTAGGTATTTCCCTATCCCCAGAGGGCTTACAATCTAAGTTTGTGGTTAGTGCAGTTAGTATAGCTGTGTTTAAAAAAGGATTGGATAAGTTCTTGGAGGAGAAGTCCATTACCTGCTATTAATTATGTTGATTTAGATAATAACCACCACTATTACTAGCAACTGTAACATGGAATAGATTTAGTTTTTGGGTACTTGCCAGGTTCTTATGGCCTGGATTGGCCACTGTTCGTAACAGGATGCTGGGCTTGATAGACTCTTGGTCTGACTCAGTATGGCATGATCTTATGGCTGTTGTGTGCCCCGTCCGTGCCCGGCCCATGCACGGGCCTGCTCACCTCGCTAGCTCCTCTGCAGTTCATGGGTCGGCCTCCCCAGCGGCAGCCGCAAGCTCCTCCAGGCCTTGGCGTCCCGCGGCGGCGGTCGCTGGGCCTTCCACTGCACACCAGGCCTCACGCCGGAGTTCAGCGTCCTCAGTAGCGTTGGCCATGCCCCTATGCATGTGCGCGGACCACCCGGCCTCTTCTAGGGCCAGGGGTGGGTCCTAGCTCCGGGGCGCGCCCTGATTAAACATACGATATAAGGAAGTTCCTGCCTGCACTTCCTTGCCTTGGCAATCGGGTCGGCACTGTAAGTGTACTAGTTTGCCTCCGCGTTCACAGTCTTGTTCCAGTGTCCTACTGTTCCAGCCTTGTCCAGCATCCTCCTGTTCCAGCATCCTTCTCTTCCAGCGTCTGTCTGTCCTGTCTCCCTGGGTAGTACCCTCAGAATGTCTCTCTGGTACTGACCTTGGCCAGCATCTTGACCATTCTGCTCGCTGCCTGAATCTTGACCTCTGCCTGCCTTGTGACCTCGTCTGATCTCTGGAACCTGACCCCTGCTTTGTTGACTACTCCTCGGACAGATCCTTGGAAACTGACCCTGGTTGCTACTGACCACATCTCTTGATTCTGGCTTTGTCCCTTGCCTTGTCATCGCCTACGCTGTACTGGCCTTTCTTGGTTCTCCAGACATACAGCCTAGTGACCGACCGCACTCCCTTGCTGCTCGTGGGCACGCCTCTCTACTACCTCTCCGGGAGACCCTGCGAGGCCCTCCTAAGTCCAAGTGGCCCGGGTCCCTATGGGCTACACCCGGGGGGACCATGGGCTTCCAGTGGTGAAGCTCATCCTAGCCTCTGTCTCCTCCTGTGCTCCGCTCCCTGGATGCAGGTGCTTCCTGGTTCCTACCAGAGAGCTGTTCTACACTGCTCCAGGACAAGGGTCCATCTCCAAGCGCAACACTGGGTCAGACCAAGGGTCCATCAAGCCCAGCATCCTGTCTCCAACAGTGGCCAATCCAGGCCATAAGAACCTTGCAAGTACTCAAAAACTATCCCATGTTACTGTTGCTAGTTATAGCAGTGTCTGTTTTCTATGTCAACTTAATTAATAGCTTCTCCTCCAAGAACTTATCCAATCCAGTCTTTTCTCTATGGGGATCTGTTCTTTATCATTTTGGTACCTTCTCCATCGCAACTATATATTTTTTGAGATGAGGCGACCAGAATTGTACACAGTATTCAAGGTGCGGTCTCACCATAAAGTGATACAGAGGAATTATGACATTTTCCATTCTATTAACCATTCCCTTCCTAATAATTCCTAACATTCTATTTGCTTTTTTGACTGCTGCAGCACACTTAACCGACGATTTCAATGTGTTATCCACTATGATGCCTAGATCTCTTTCTTGGTGGTAGCTCCTAATATGGAACCTAACATTGTGTAACTATAGCATGGGTTATTTTTCCCTATATGCATCACCTTGCACTTATCCACATTAAATTTCATCAGCCATTTGGATGCCCAATTTTCCAGTCTCACAAGGTCTTCCTGCAATTTATCACAATCCGCTTATGATTTAACTACTCTGAATAATTTTGTATCATCTGCAAATTTGATTACCTCTCTCGTCGTATTCCTTTCCAGATCATTTATAAATATATTGAAAAGCACGGGTCCCAAAACAGATCCCTGAGGAACTCCACTGCCCTCTCCTGTCCACTGAGAAAATTGTCCATTTAATCCTACTCTCTGCTTCCTGTCTTTTAGCCAGTTTGTAATCCACGAAAGGACATCGCCACCTATCCCATGACTTATTACTTTTCCTAGAAGCCTTTCATGAGGAACTTTGTCAAACGCCTTCTGAAAATCCAAATACACTACATCTACCGGTTCACCTTTATCTACTTCCCATTCTACTTCCACAAGAAATATCTTGTGGAAGTTTTGAAGGTTACTGAGACCATAGTACCTCCTTTATCAAAATCATACTACATACCCCTATTTAAGAAAAGTCAGAACCAAGAAAATGCCCAGGGAATGGATTTCCTAACTTCTAATATGGATGTATCTCAGCTTCTGGAGTCTTCAGATAGTGCATTGGTACAAGCAACCACTATGGTGGTCACTTTTGCATTCAATTTTGATCATGAATTGTCTTGAGACTATATTTTAAACATCGTACTGAAGGTTTTTTTCATTGAAATTTAAAAATATATCCAGATGTGTCTCGGCCAACACAGAAAATGTATTTTATTGAGACCTAGAGCGTTGCAGATGGGGCCCTCTTTTGTCCTAAAATTCCCCTGTAAATGTTGTGTTTTAAATATAAAGTTCTCCCTTATGTTTTCTTTAATCCATCTCAACTAACATTCTTTCTCTGTGATAAACCTCTTTTGCAGTCTGAGGGTAATAATTTGATTCAATCTGATCTTCCTCCAGAAGGTTGAGTGCCCTAAATGTTTGTTTACCCGTTGTATACCACTGCTCTTGATACTTTGTGTTTTTTTGGGATCTTCTAATTTAAATTGTCCTTGGATCCTCCATAGTGGACTTATGGGATTGAGGAACTGAATGGATTCTTCCTTTTCTTTTTTTTTTTTTTTTTGTTTCTATTGTAATTCCTTGTCTTCTGTTCCTTTTCTAACTCAAGACGGTTTTTCTTGATGATTAATGGAAATTACATAAATAAAGAATTGAAAAAAAAACCCCCAGAAAACCCTCCACTTGCACAGTTCAAAATAACACCAAATTTTCAGCTTAGGTTCTAAATAAATGTAATAGTAGTTCTGTGTCTTTTCATCACCATATTAGCTATTTTAACATTTTTACAGCTAATTATATTTTTAACTTACATAATAAACATTTTTTCCTCAAAGCAGGGGTTAAATCCAGATTTGCATGATCTCACCTGACTACCATCACCACCAAACCCCAGTTTACGCCAGCTTTTTATTAACTTTTAAACTTGAATTTTCCTACAGGCACTGTGTAGGCAGCCTCTCGCTGACATCATGGTCCCCAGTCTGTGAGGACCCCTTGGCCTGTACCTTATTCGTGCTGGGGCTTTGATTACAGCCCTGACACTGTCTGCTGGCTTAAGTTGGCAGTGGCAGCATTCCCAGCACTGCTGCTGCAGTGTGGCATCAGCCGCACCGAGCGGCATTTATCTATTTTTTTTAAAAAACTCAGCGCAGCACTTCTGGCCTCTCTCTCTCTGGCTGCCAAGAGCTCCCCAGGCTCCCGTGGCCTCAGCAACAATTGGGCAGGTATTTATTTTAATTTTATTTACCTCATTTACAAATGCAACAGTGCAGTGCCATGGACTCCAGGCTGCCAACAGAGTCCAGCCAGCAGTCCATGGCACTGCATTGAGAATGTGTAATGTGCCACTCTCTATCATATCCCTTTCATTTCTGAAAATAAAATGAGCTCTGCATTATCCCTTGGGGGTAATACAGCTACAGAGGCCCAGCTCACAACCAGCCCTGCATCCTCGTTTAGAAAAGTCTTTTCATGATTTGACTCATGGAAGCCAAATTTGCTGGCACAGCAGTTATTGCCTTCAGAGCTGGATTTAAGCCTTTGCCAAAACTGTCAAGGTGTTTTCTCAAGGATCACTTGCCCCAGAGAAAGAAGCAATAAGCATTAGCCTAGAGCTAACCATGTGCTACTTTATAATTGTTTGGAAATTGAGCTGGGGGTCTTGTAGATTTTACTAATGCAGATTTATTTTTTAAATTGTTTATTTAGGATAGCAGGGTATATTCACCGGTGTGGCCGTGCCGCTGAACATATCCTGCTAGTTAGCTAACTAGCCGAGGTGCACAGCGGCTGAAAATGGACCTCATTATGTCTAGCATTAGCTGCACAGGAAGAGAAATATCAAGCAGGGAAAAGTCTGTGATACTGACTCTGGTGAGAACTAATTTGTAGGAATGTGTACAATTCTCATACCTGGGAACTATGTGTTGTAGTCACCCTGAGATTGTTATTGATTAACAGTCTGTTTGTGTGTTGG